>NC_056740.1:80664105-80734105 GCF_019279795.1 Protopterus annectens | reverse complement strand
ATACCTATTTTACATTTACATCTTTCCTCATTTCTTAATGGGCTATAATTCCACCCTCCTGACAATCTTTGTTGATGTTCCTCACATCCTTCATGATTGTACTATGTATGTGTACAAAATTACAGAGCTTCTCTAGAATAGTGTTGCCTCTCAGGCTTTCCAGTGAAAAGGTCTCTCGTTATCTTACCATCTTGTAATGTAGATATATTGATAGAAAACCTGTGGGGCACTACGCTGTGACCTTAATATTCAAGATATATTCTAGATGTCTTATCTTTTATGAGTCCACTGTTTTATCTCTTTTACACTAATGTCTGATGCACCTCAGTTCATGGAAGTGAACCATTTGTGGGAGAGCAGGTTTAGGGTGTCAAATAGGTCAGAGGCCAGTATTAGAACCTCCATTTTAGACTAAAGAGAAGTTTACAAAAAGGACAGTAAAATGGTCTGTAGTAGGCTTCAAGAAGACTGAAGAACTATGGTTGTCTGCATTCAGCACTTTCCATAGTTTGGTACTTTTCATTGGCTTTTTATAACATCTTACTGTGAAAACAATAAAGCGATGTTTATTACTTAATAATAAAAAGATTAAAGGAAAACTGCTCTAAGCCATAAATAAAAGTATACTTCAGTGGGCATTTTGAGTGGAGAAAAAGAGAGGGTTTCTAGATCACTACTTCCAGAAACAGACAGACATTAATTCAATTCCTCAGTTTCAGTTAAACACGTAGCTTCCAACAACACAACGTAGTACAACTTCGCTAACCAAATGGCATGCAATATGGCTGGGCATGTGAGAAGACTGATTATCCTAACCAAAGCCGTGAACATGTACATTAATTGTAAGAATACCATGAACGTTTGTACACTTGTAATATTTCATGATCAGAAAATGCAATAGATATAACAAAATAGAAATTAAATTAAAGGGAATCCCTTGTCAATATTGAACTGCATAATTATTAAATGCATGATTATTTAATTTCTATGCAGGCATATCCATGGGTTAGCTCCCGGTGTTTTCTCCTGTCCACCTGGTGAATCTAGGCATCTTGAGGCAATGTAGCAATTGCCTCATGTACACTGACAACCCTCTCCTCCTACCACCCAACACACAACCTGTGAGAGATGCACTTATATAGCCAAACTGGAAGCCAAGCTCTCTCCGGCCAAGACTGGACTAGACAGTCAAGTGGAGAAGGTTAACACCTGCATCACACCACACTCAACACATTGTCCTTCAAAACCCACACTACCAAAACCCACATATAGAAACACAAAGCACACACCCACATTCACAGAGGCTCTCAATAAAAATCTGCCCAAGCAACAGAGACCTCCCAAGCTGAAATGCAGACAACCACCACCCCCCCAACACTACCCAACTGACACATAGCCTACAAAATCAGTGTGCCACTCAACATCAGCCCATAAGGCAAAACAACGTACCCAACACACTAGTCATAGATGACTCTATAGTCAGGCACACTGATGTCCCACTCACCAGGCTAAACAAGGAGAATGTTACTGTCAGCTGCCTTTCGGGTGCCAGGATCCGCCACATAATGCATGCACTCAGGTCACTCCACAACAAGTACAAATATGACTCTGTCATTGTCCATGTTGGTGTAAATGGCCTGAGACGTACTTTCCTGGACTACATGAAAAGAGACATGGAGGAACTCTCGGAACTAGTAGCCCAGGCAGGTGTGACCCTAGCCCTGATTAGCATCCTGCCATCACCCAGAATGATACCACAGTACAAGGACAAAATGATTGACTTTAACAATTGGCTAAGCTTCTGGTGTCATTCTAAGGAGATCCAGTATCTGTCTGCCTGGGAGGACATGGTCGACAGATCACAATGCTTTGCCAGAGATGGCCAGCACCTGTCGCCCCTGGGATTCCAGATACTGGCTAAGGCTCTTGCCACCCCTATAGTGCCTTTTTTAGGCAAGGTTCAAATGCTAAATTCACCACCATAACAGGTACAAGCAAGCAAACTCTGAGGATAATGCTACTGCTAGAAGTCTAAACCTGAAAATGCACTCAATCAAGGCACTTCTTAAAATGGAGAGCATTGACATCTGTGCAGTGATAGAGACCTGGTTCAAGGCTCCAGAGAGCACCCCTGCATTACCAGGCTATAATTCATACCACACCTTTTGGCTACCTAACCTGGACTTAAACACTAAAGGCGAAGGCGTGTCCATATTCATTAAGGATATCCACACCTCCAGGCCAGTTGCTCAACATAATGCATTCAAAATTATCCAAGTGCAACTAACACTGGGCAGGACTGCAATCCAAGTTGTAGCTTGTTACAGATTCCTTACTATGCCCCAGGATTCCACTCTCCATTTCTTAAGATACTGGAAAATATTAAGGTACAACCCAATACCTTAATTATGGGTGAGTTCAACTACCCCACCATCAACTGGGAAAACTACTCATGTAGTGGGGAGCCTTGAGCAGCCTATCTGTCCCTGGGGGAAGTGACCTCAGCACTTGAGCTGTAAATCATTGGTTGCCTTGGACCATTTCTAGCTCTTTTCAAGTTCCCTGTATAAAAATCCGCCTCAGGGCGTTTTTTTTTTTTGCTATATACCCAAGCAGAGCTCCACGTGGTCCTGCAGAGGGGTCCTGGCAACAGAGAACTGAAAGAAGCGACCACTTTCCTGATTTAAGTATTTTTTGGCTTTTTTTATCTGCATTGTCCTCTCTGGCTTTCATTTAACTAGATATAACAGTTTTTGTGTCTATCTGCTGAATTCTAAAGTATCTGCACTTAAAAGTAGCATTTTGGTCGACTCTGGTCGAATAATACTATTTTTTTGCTAATTTAACTGCTGAGGCTGCCCACTAAAGTGTGCTAGCCTGTGTAAATCGATTTTACTGTTTGCCTAACTGCATTTCTGTGTGCTTTCCTAAAAAAACAAAAAAAAAAATACTCCTTGTTTTCCCGCCTTTGCTCGACTAGTTAAGACCAGTATACAGGCTTTGCTGTATTCTGGGCTGTGTGTAGTTCCTGTGTTAGCCATTGCCTTACTTGGATAGAAGGAAGTTTCTGAGCTCACCAGTGGGAGTGGGGAGCCTTGAGCAGCCTATCTGTCCCTGGGGGAAGTGACCTCAGCACTTGAGCTGTAAATCATTGGTTGCCTTGGACCATTTCTAGCTCTTTTCAAGTTCCCTGTATAAAAATCCGCCTCAGGGCGTTTTTTTTGGCTATATACCCAAGCAGAGCTCCACGTGGTCCTGCAGAGGGGTCCTGGCAACAGAGAACTGAAAGAAGCGACCACTTTCCTGATTTAAGTATTTTTTGGCTTTTTTTATCTGCATTGTCCTCTCTGGCTTTCATTTAACTAGATATAACTGTTTTTGTGTCTATCTGCTGAATTCTAAAGTATCTGCACTTAAAAGTAGCATTTTGGTCGACTCTGGTCGAATAATACTGTTTTTTTGCTAATTTAACTGCTGAGGCTGCCCACTAAAATGTGCTAGCCTGTGTAAATCGATTTTACTGTTTGCCTAACTGCATTTCTGTGTGCTTTCCTAAAAAAAAACAAAAAAAAATACTCCTTGTTTTCCCGCCTTTGCTCGACTAGTTAAGACCAGTATACAGGCTTTGCTGTATTCTGGGCTGTGTGTAGTTCCTGTGTTGGCCATTGCCTTACTTGGATAGAAGGAAGTTTCTGAGCTCACCAGTGGGAGTGGGGAGCCTTGAGCAGCCTATCTGTCCCTGGGGGAAGTGACCTCAGCACTTGAGCTGTAAATCATTGGTTGCCTTGGACCATTTCTAGCTCTTTTCAAGTTCCCTGTATAAAAATCCGCCTCAGGGCGTTTTGCGCGTTTTTGCGCAGTTGGGCACCTAGCGCAGCAGCGGTTATACAGGTTTAAACTATTTCTGGCTCCGCCAAGTCTGCTCTTCAATTTTTCCCTTAGAAGCTCTACTCAGTCTATTTAGCTGTATATATTAGCACTTGTTTTCGGAACTTCTATCCTTAGCAAGCACTCATAATAAAACAAGCACTCTTACCCTAAAGTAAGCACTACAGGCATCCACTACCCCCTGTGAATACCCACTTCCCTTAAAGGCACAACACTCCTTATAATATTCTAGTATGTCGAGTGGTAGACCACTAGCATCCTCTCTTGTGCAGCTGGTTAATCTGGGAATCTTAAGACAATGTTACAATTGTCTCATGTACACAGACAACCCTCTCTTCCTTCCTACTAACACATATACTTGTGAGAGATGCAACTATATAGCCAGACTGGAGGCTGAACTCTCTCAACTCAGGACTGGCAAGACCAGACAGGAGGAGATGGTACCCACACCCAAAGCAAAACCAGTCACACATAAAACCACCACTACTACAAACCAAACACATAAGAACACAAAGACATACTCGGAGGCTCTTATAAAAAACTTACCAAAACAACAGAGACCTCCAAAGCAGACACCCAGAAATACACCCCCACAAAATGCAACACCTACAACACATACCTCAAGCAACAGGTGTGTCACACAATCACAGCCCCTAAGGCAAAACACTATGCCAGAGACATTAGTAATAGGTGACTCTATAGTCAGACACACCGACGTTCCACTTACCAGGCTGAATAAGGAGAGGGTAACGGTGAGCTGCCTATCGGGGCTAGGATCCGCCACATTACACACGCACTCAGGTCACTCCAAAGCAAGTACAAGTATGATTCAGTCATTGTCCATGCGGGTGTGAATGACCTGAGACGTACCTCCCTGGACTACATGAAAAGAGACATTGAGGAGCTCTCCGATTATGTAGCCCAGACTGGTATGACCCTGACCCTGAGCAGCATCCTGCCTTCACCAAGAATGATGCCTCAGTACAAAGACAAAATGATCAGTTTTAACAATTGGCTTAATCACTGGTTTCATTTTAGGGGGATCCAATGTCTGTCAGCCTGGGATGACATGCTGGACAAGCCACGTTGCTTCGCAAGGGATGGCTTGCACCTGTCACCACTGGGCTTCGGATACTGGCCAAGGCTCTTGCCACCCCATAGTGCCTTTTTAGGCAATGCTCAAAGGACAAATCAACCTCCATAAAAAACAAAAATGGAAAAAAATTAAGGGTAATGCTGCTCAACGCCAGAAGTCTAAATCTCAAGATGCAGGCACTCGAAGCACTTCTCAGTATGGAGAACATCGATGTCTGTGCAGTAATCGAAACCTGGTTCAAGGCTCCTGAGAGCACTCCAGTGCTACCAGGCTATACCTCATATCATGCATTTCGACCTCAAGTTCCAGGCCGAACCACAAAGGGAGGGGGAGTGTCCATTTTCATAAAGGACACCTACACCTCTCGATTGGTGGCTACCCATGAAGCATCAGAAACCATACAAGTTTTACTCACCATAGGCAAAACTGCCATACAACTGGTCGCATGTTATAGAACTCCCTCCCAATCCCAGGAATCCCATCAAGCATTCCTGAAAACACTGGAGGCTATGAATGTCACACCAAACACCATCATATTGGGTGACTTCAACTACCCCAACATAGACTGGGCCTACTATTCTAGCCCTAACACCCTAGCCCAAAGATTCTTGGAATTCATAAACTCAAATGCTATGGAGAAACTGGTCACTTCTCCTACGATGAGAGATAATATACTTGACCTGATTATCACAAACATGAGGTCCAAATGCTCCGCACCGGATATAAACCCCTCACTAGTAAGATATGATCATAAACTGATCACGGTGGATGTACATATCCCACCCCCACCCCCAGAACAAAAGACTACAGTGAAAAACTTTTCAAAAGCTGACTTTGCGCTCCTCAAGTCAGAAATGATATCCTTTAAGCCTACTGGGTTAACGGAAACCACATCCCAAAATGCTGAATCCTTCACAAAAGCCTTCTACGGACATCTCCAAGAATGCATGGATCAAGCAATCCCAACTAAAACCAAGACCCTCTCCACCAAGGGAAAACGCCCGGTTTGGTGGACCCCGGCTATAAACAAACTGTACAACAGAAGAAGGAAGCTACTGCAGGACAAAGCCAAATCCCACAAGGGAAAGGCTTCCTTGATCAGCACAAGTAAGAAACTACCTTCTCTCATAAAAACATCTAAAGCAAACTTTGAGAAAAAGATTGCCAAGGATACCAAAGACAATCACAAGGCCTTCTTCAATTATGTCAGAACCTTGGGAGGAAATTCTCAGATATGCTCTGAGCTAGTACACAATGACAAAAAATTCACTGACCCTACCGACATTGCCAATATTCTGGCAGATAGGTTCAGTGCAAATTTCTCCCCTCCCTCACCCCCTAAAGATGAAGTAATTATCCCTGCTGAATGTAACCTACCTGTCATCACAGACATACAGGTGAAATCAGCACTCAACAAGGCAAAAAACACAGCATCTGTGGGACCCGATGGTATCCCCAGTTGCGTGTTACGTGAACTTCAAGATGAACTAAACCCGCCCCTAAGAACACTATTCAATCTTAGCCTCACTACAGGATATGTACCTGAACACTGGCACACAGCAACAGTGGTCCCACTCCACAAAGGGGGAAATTCTACTGACCCTGGTAACTACCGCCCCATAAGTTTGACCAGCCTGGTCTGTAAGGCTATGGAAAGAATCATCATGGAACTCATAAATGGCGACATTGGGGATCTGCAGACCCTTGATCCCACACAGTTCGGTTTTGTAAAAGGCAGATCCTGCCTCTTAAACCTGGTTGACTTCTTCGAGACAGTCACTAGTGCCATCGATGAGGGCAAGGCTGTCCACACTGCCTACCTGGATTTGGCTAAGGCCTTTGACACGATACCACACTCTGGCATCATTGACAAGCTCAGCAGCCTAAATGTAAATCCATATGTCACAAGATGGGTAGCAAACTGGCTAAAAAACAGAACCCATAAGGTTAAAATTGCTGGAGCCATGTCAGACTCAAAACCAGTCACAAGTGGTGTCCCACAGGGCTCAGTCTTGGGTCCACTCCTATTCGGCATTTACTTCTCAGATGTGAAAGCAAATATGGAAGGATTATGGCTGACAAAGTTTGCAGATGACTGCAAACTGGGTGCCATAGTTGATTCACCTGCTGACACACACATCCTACAGAAAGGTCTCACTGAAACGGACAACTGGTGCCGGAATCATGGCCTCAAACTTAACGCCAAAAAATGTATAGTCATCCCCTTTGGGAAAAACAAAGTACCCACAAATTATCACGTAGACAATAACCCACTGAATACGGAAGAAGTAATCAGAGACCTGGGGACTCAAGTCGATAGTGACCTCTCCTTTGACAACCATGTTGCCAAAGTGGTCAGAAAGACATTCTACCTTGCCCATCTCATCATGAAGGGATTTTCATCCAGAACAAAGGAGGTCATTGTACCTCTATATTCCTCCCTTGTCAGGCCCATGATTGAATATAATGCTCCATTTGGGATGCATCTCACCCGGCACATGCAACAACTGGAAAGACCCCAGAAGTACCTCACCAAGAGGATCATAGGTCTCAAACATGTGCCTTATCCAGCTAGATTAAAGAAACTCCAGCTCTATTCAGTAGCATACCGCCTGCTCAGAGGTGATTTGTGCCTAACATACAGGGCCATGTCCAACCAGGAATTGATGGACATGCTCCATCTCAAAAAATCCAAATCCACCAGAACCACACGAGCTAAAGATTTCAACCTCTGCACAAATATGAATAGGACATGCTGGAGGGATAGATTCATAACACAGAGGTTACCCATACTCTGGAACAAAATCCCAGTTCATGTGAGACAGAGCCCTTCATTGGCACTGTTCAAGAAAAATCTCGATGCATGGATGGGAGATCGCAAGTTTACCCCGGGAGTCACCTCAGTGTCACTACTAGACAGAGGTATAGTTTACTAAATAATGGGGTCCCACATGTGTCACTACTAGAGAGGCGCAACTATATAGTATGGGGTGGCGTAAAGCCACATCACTGTTGGCTAGGCTTATAAATGCCCCCGGGCAGATAGCCTAGTACACTACTATGAAACTATGAAACTATGTACCAACTCATTCGCTCAACGTTTTCTGGAATTCATAAATTCAAATGCATTGGATCAGCTTGTTCACACCCCCACCAGGGGCAGCAATATCCTGGACATGGTCAATACCAACATGGGTAACCACTATTCCATGCCAGAGGTCAACTCCTCGCTGGTCAGATCTGACCACAAGCTAATTACCCTAGACATCCATGTCCCACCCCCACCCCCCCAAAAAGGAAACCACCATTAAAAACTACGCCAAAGCCAACCTCATGCTTCTTAACACAGAAGTGGTGAACTTTACAACATCCATGCAGAGGGAAAATAGAGGTACGACTGCTGACTCTTACACAAAGGCACTGTATAAGCACATACACGAGTGCATGGATCGTGCCATCCCCAACAGAACCAAGACGCCATCCTCCAAAAAAAGGAAGCCAATCTGGTGGTCCCCTGCCATAAACAAACTCTACAACAGAAAAAGAAGCTGTTGCAAAAAAAAGTAAAATCCCAAGCTTGAAGGAACTCCCTGGTCAGCCTCAAGAAAAAGCCGAGATCCCTCATAAAATCCTCCAAAGCCAGTTATGAAAATAAAATTGCCACTTATTCCAAAGGCAACCACAAAGCATTCTACAGCTATGTCAAGAACCTCAATGGCAACACTCAGATCTGCTCTGAGCTACAGCATAATGGCAGTAAATATACAGAACCAACCAATATTGCCAACATCCTGGCAGATAGGTTCAGTGCTAACTTTACCCCCCTCTCACCCACTAAAAAGCCCATCTTAATACCAGAAAAATGCAAAGCCTCTGTAATCATGGATGAACAAGTAAAGACTGCACTCTCCAATGCCAAAAACACAGCATCCATGGGACCAGACAACATCTCAGGCTGCGTACTGCACGAACTACAGAATGAACTGGCACCCCACCTAAGTACCATGTTCAATCATAGCCTCACCTCAGGCTATGTGCCTACTGAATGGTGCACAGCGTCAGTTATTCCACTCCACAAAGGGGGTGCCACCATGGACCCCAGAAACTACCACCCCATTAGCCTGACGAGCTGGGTCTGCAAGGCCATGGAAAGTATCATCTTGGAGCTTATAACAAAGACATAGGTAACCTCCAAACCCTGGACCCCACTTAGTTTGGGTTTGTAAAATATAGATCATGTCTACTAAACCCAACTGACTTCTTTGAAGCAGTCACTAGAGCCATAGACAAGGGCAAGGTAGTGCACACAGCCTATCTTGACCTCGTCAAGACTTTCAATACCATCCCCCACTCTGGAATTATAGATAAACTCACTAAACTGGGCATAAATCCCTATGTCACAAGATGGGTGGCCATCTGGCTCACTGACAGAAACAGAACCCCCACAGTAAAAGTAGCTGAATCCAAGTCCGACTTCAGACCAGTGATGAGTGGGTTACCACAGGGTTCAGTCCTGGGTCCTCTCCTGTTTGGCATCTACTTCTCTGAAGTGCAGGCCAACATAGAAGGTATTTGGTTAACAAAGTTCACAGATGACTGCAAACTGGGAGCCATAATAGACTTACCTAATGATGTAGGCATTCTACAAAAGGGCCTCACAGAGACAGATGCTTGATGTCAAAGTCATGGCCTCAGGCTCAGTGCCAAGAAGTGCATTGTCACCCCCTTTGGGAAAAACTCGGTACCCATAAAGTACCACATAGGTGGTAGCTCACTAAACACTGAAATTGTGATAAGAGATAGTAGTCTCTCCTTTGATAACCACATCTCCACAGTAGTCAGGAAATCCTTCTACATGGCTCACCTCATCACAAAAGAGTTCTCCTCTAGAAAAAAGGAGGTCATAGTTCCTCTCTACTCATCCCTCATCAGACCCATTATAGAGTACAATTCCCCATTTGGCATGTATCTCATAAGACACCTACAACAATTGGAAAAGTCACAGAAATACCTCACTAAGAGGATTACTGGCCTCAAACAGATGGCATATGCAGACTGTCTCAAAAAACTCCAGCTCTACTCTGTCACATATCGCCTGCTCAGAGGCTATCTCTGCCTAACATAAAAAGCTATGTCAAACCCAGAGCTGTTGGACATGCTACATTTAAATAAATCCCAATCTCCGAACCACACACTCCAGGGACCTAAACCATGTCACCACAATAAACAGAAAATGCTGAAGGGATAGATTCTTCTCCCAGAGACTTCCCATACTCTGGAGCAAACTACCCATTCATGTCAAGCAAAGCTCCTCATTGGCTCTCTTTAAGAAAAATCTTGATGACTGGATGAGAAATAGAAAATTCACCCCAGGGATCACTTCTGTGGCACTGCTTGACAGGGGCACAGGAAAATAGTTTTCTTGGGTGACGAAAGCCAGGGAACCTTTTTGGCTAGGCTTATATAGGCCCCAGGCCCAGTAGCCTAGTACCTACCTATGAACCTATTTGCCTATTATTGCCTTCCACAGGAAATTACTACAAGTGTGGTTTCTAAGTGTGCAGTGACAGTGATTCATTTGTTTTAACATAGACTCAAAGACTCATACATTGTTACAAAGCTAATGACCCGGGGGTAAGGGCCTTTCTATGCCTAGCCACCTTGTCCTGGAAGAATAATGATGACCTGTATCCAAACAGAACATTAATGGCCATGAATTTATTAAGCTACATCTGTCCATAAGGGACATGGGTGCCAGGCCCAGTGTAAATAACCTATTCCCCATCCACCAGTCTAGGTTGCACTTAAACTGGGTAATAGATGAACTCAGCTTTACATGGATAGGAAGCTTGTTGCATAGGCGGGCAGTCCCTGGGAGACATATCTGTCTCTCCAACACGTTCCGTTTAATTCATAGGCAAAATTCAGGTCCCTAGGCCTTGTATTTCTGGTACTGTTTGATTTATGAATATGTAGGAGATTTGTAAGTGTTGAGTTTGCGGATGCCTTCTAAGCCGGGCCTAGATCACCCCTCAGCAATGTATGGAAACTGAGTAGAGGGAAAGAGCTTTAAGGTGCTCTGCATTAGGCAGGTCTGTTATGCATTGTATTCCTTTTGTAAGGAACCTCTGAGGTTGCTGCATATGCCTGGTCAGGTACATACTAAAAGGAGCACTGTGCTCTATGATTGGTCTGATAAGGGCAGAGTACAGTGGGATAATGAACACTTTGGACCAAGATGCCATGCCCTTACTTATAGGTTGTGCAACATAAAAAGATTTCCTCATCACTGTGGCCATGTGGTGAGCAAAGGTAAGGCTACTATCTACATGTGTTCCCAGATCCCTGACCACTGGGTCAACGCTTAAGGGTGTATTATCAACATGGTAATTAGCTTGGATGGTTGACTTCCCAAAGGGTACAATTATGCATTTCTTAGCATTCAGTTTAAGACCATAGCTTTGGCACCATTTGTTTGTCAGAGATAGGTCTTCTTGAAGAACACTAGTGTCTGCAGGGGAGCTTGCAATCATCTGCAAACTTAGTCGGTCATAAACCTTCGACATTTGCTTCCATTTCAGAGAAATAGATGCCAAAAAGGATCTGGCTTAGTATCAATCCCTGGGGGACTCCACTAGTGACTGGCCTATTGGTGGAGTGAATTTGTCTATAATGCCCAAATGCAGTATTGTTTCAAAAGCTTTGGCCAGGTCGAGGTAAGTTGTGTACACAGTCGTGCCTTCATCCAATGCTTTGTTGACTCTCTCAAAAAAGTCCACCAGATTTAATAGGCATGACCTTCCTTTAACAAAGCCAAACTGTGATGGGTCCAGAGTTTGCAGGTTACCTGTGTCATCATTGATGATGTCCATGTTGAGTCTTTACATGGTCTTACATCTTATGGGCCTGTAGTTATCCGAATCAGTGGTTGGACATAGTCTTGGGCACAAAGCCTGACTACAGGCTCCATTTGAAAAATGATTCAAATGGACCAGAGAGGTCAAGTTTCATACTATTTATTAAGCATCTTGAGATGTTAGGCAGGTCCACTGATTCAGTGCTTTTGGCCTTGGAAAGTGCATTGATAACCTCTTCCCTAGTACTGGTCAGGGGGATTCTGGCATGCAGTATTTCCTTTGGACTACTGTAAGGGAGTGGGAGGGAGAGGGTTGAGCAGAATCTGTCAGCCAAAAGGTTGGCAGTGGCCTCTGGTTCAGTGTGCGTGATTCCATTTACAATACATCCTGCACATTGTTGTGTATTTCCCCTGATGTTAAGGACATAGTTGTAGAAAGCTTTGTATTTGTCCTTTGCCTGAGAAGCTATTCTGTCTTCAAATCTGGCTTTTGAAGTATTAATTAACATTCTTAGCTGCCTGCTTAGATTAGTCAGGTGGCTTTTAGTATGTATGACTTTGCTGCGCCTATGCTTGGTCAAGATTTTTTTTTTTGTTGTATAACCAAATGATATTATGATTCCACCAGGGTGGATTGTATTTTGAGTTTGTCTTATTCTTAATACGAGTGGGTGCAGCTCACTATACAGCTATCAAAATGCCTGTGCAGAGATTTTGTAAATATCATAGCATATGCTGTGGTGTTTGCTGGTTTTGGGGGTGTTTGAAATTTAGCCAAGGTGTCATTTACTAGAGACAGGTTAAACTCAAAATAGTTGCTAAAGGTTTTTGGTTTCACTGGATCCACAGATTTAATTTTTATTTCAAGCAATACTGCCTTATGGTCAGATCTGACGAAGGAAGATATTATATTGGGTAAAGATCACTGGCACCCCATGTTCATGAGTACAAGGTGAAAGATGTTTGTACTAGAAGAATGAACCAACTCTTCCAGGATGTTGGTATTAACAAAGTTTTTGAATCTCTGGGCTTGTATAGTAGAAATGGTGTAGGATTCCCAGTTATTAAAGGGGTAGTTGAGATCCCCCATGAATATTGTATGGTATTGAATTGAATGGTGTGGAACTCCAGTACACTAAGATAAGTAGTATGGGTTTCCTTGGACATGGAGGGGGATCTATAAGTTGACAGATACGGTACAAGACTCTGTTTATGGTGAGCTGTGCATGTAAGAGTTTCAGTGGGTCATACACTTTAACTAGTCTGGATTTGAGGTTGGCTTTAATACATACTGACACTCCTCCACCTTTAGTTCCCCCCTGTGCAGTAGCTGGTCTACAGGTGTGAGATGCATTCATTATAACCTTCCATTGCTGAGGTACTCTCTGTGGCTATAAACCATGTCTTTATTACTGCACATATGTATACACTTTCCAGGGAGAGAAAGGTTTGCAGAGAGTGAAGTTTCTTGTTAAGACTTCTAGCATTGAGCAGTACCACCTTCATATATCCCTTCATAGGTTCAGTTAAGTTGGTAGGTTTTACATTTTGCCATTGCCTAAAAAAGGCACTATGCAGGTGGAAAAGGTATTTGCCAATATCCAAAAGCCTAGAGAGGATAAGTGCAGACCATCTCTGGAAAAGCAGCTTGATCTGCCAGGCATGTCCTTCCAAGCCATTAAATATTGTAACTCTTGGACTGATACCAGAAGTTAAGCTGCTTGTTAAAGTCAATCATTTTTGTTGGTAATGTGGCATCATCTATGGAGAAGGTAGTATGCTGCCCGGTACTAGGCTCATACCTTCCTGAGACACATAATCAGCAAGCTCAATCATGTCTTGCTTCATATAGTCAAGGGAGGTACATCCCGGGTCATTAACACCAACATGGGCTATGACAGAGTCATACTTAAACCTGTGGTTCAATGACCTGACTGCCTGTGTGACTAGATGGATCCTAGCCCCAGAAAGGCAGCTAACCATGACTGTATCCTTACTCAGTCTGGTGAGGGTGACATTGGTGTGCCTCACTACAGGATCATCAATGACAGGGAAATTTGGTAGTAGTAGTGTTGCTATGTGTAGCTAAGTTCAAACAGTGTTTACGTGATTGCTGAGGACCTTTTTTTGATTGTACTGTGCAGGAGGGCTTAGTGTTTCGGAAGGTTACTTGTTAAGTGCCTCAGCATAAGCAATTTTATGTGTAGGGTCTTTACTCTGTGCTGTAGGCATGGTGGAAGTGTCACTGACAACCTCTAAAGGATTAGCTTTAGATGTAGGAGAGTTTTGCCTCTAGCATTAGTGTATTTACACCTCTTGCATACTTTACCTGTTTTGTTAAGAATATGTGGGTTGCCAGTGTACATGAGGCAATTGCTGCATTACCTCAGAATACCCATCTCAAGTAGAATGGCCATAGAGAGTGTCATGAAGTGCATAACCATAGCTACTGATCTACTAGGGAGGAGTGAGGGAGATTTAAATATTGAATAGGTCAATAAACAAGGAACCTGATCAGCAACCCTCAGCTATGTGCAAACTAGATGCTCTAGTAGTTAAAACAATCTGTCTAGACAGTAAGGGTAGTTTAAGGAAACCTACACTGTGAGACATTATGATCTACACTGACTACAAGAGGGAATTATGGTACGAGATATTAGTGACTATACAGAACAATACTACACCCTAGTGAGTGGACAGCAGCAGTTCTAACTAAATGCTCTAACAAAGGTCAAAGTGCAGATAATCATCACAGAAATACACCATTAATGCATACATCACCTCTCTGTATCCTGTAGGGGATTGAGCATGGAGAGAGGACCTTTAGGCGATCTCTGCAGGACAATGTATTCATACTCTGCATTCTCCTGGTGAGAAACCTTTGAAGGTGTTCCAGCATGTGCAAGTGCCTGGCTAGGTACATGCCAAAGGATGCATTATACTCAATGATGGGTCTGAAAATGGCTGAGTAGAGTGGTACTATGACTTCCTTAGACCTGGATGCCATACCCTTGTTTATGACTTGGGCATCATATAATGATTTCTTTTACTATCTTGGCTACATATGTGGTTGAAAGCCATATCACTGTCTACATATATTCCCAGATCTCCAACCATCAGGTGAACATTTAGAAGTGTTTTATCAATAAAGTAAACAGCTTGGGTGGACAGTTTCCCAAAGGGCACTATAATGCTTTTCTTTTAATTGACTTTTAATCTGTGGCTTTTGCACTAGTCATTTGTTTGTGTTAGACCTCTTCTAGAATGTTAGTGTCAGGGGGGAAATTTATGATAGTTCCCAATTTACAGTCATCTGCAAAGTTGGTAACCAGAGGCCTTTGACATTAACCTTGACTTCCAAGAAGTAGATGCCAAGCAGAAGCAGGCCCAAAAAAGAGCCCTAGAGTAATCCACTGGTAACCAGTTTCTTGATGGAGGTGGTCTCACAAATATTGACTTTATGAGTCTCATCCTGATTCAGCTGACAATCTAGTGAGTTATGTAGGGATTTATGCCTAGTTCTGAGAGTTTTTCAACAATACCTGAGTGTGACATTGTACTGAATGCCTCGGCCAGGTCAAGGTAGGTGATATGTACCATTTTCCCCTTATCCATAGCCATAGTGACCCTCTCACAGAAGTCTACCAAGTAGGCAAGACCTTCCCTTAAAGCCAAACTTGGATGTGGCCAGTGTCTGTACATTGCCAATGTCCTTGTCCATCATTTGCATGATACTTTATTCCATGGCTTTGCATATTTGACTTCTCAGACAGAAGGGAATGTAGTTTCTAGGTCAATTGATGGTCCACCTTTGTGCAGAGGGATGATTGTTGTAGTTTTCCATTCACCTGGCACATAACTGTTTTGAAACTGTAGTTGAAGAGTGCCTCAAGTGGTCGTACTAACATGTTGGTGATTACTATATCCAATATGTTCGATCCTCTGGTTGGAGACAGCGCTATCTGGTCTAGGGTGTTTGTGTTGTTCAAATCCAGGAAAGAGTTTGCCTGTGAGTTAGTGGCAGAGTTCATTTCCCACTCTGTAGAGGGGTAGTTAAAGTCTCCCATGAATAGCATATTTGGTTGGATGGTGAGTGCCTCTTGAATGTCTAGGTAAGAGTTGCAAGCTTTATGGTCACAGGGACTGACCTGTAGTTGGCCAGTACATGGTAAGCAACCTTGTCTAAAGAGACTTTAATGTGAGTGAACTGCAGAGCCTCATCCTACTTAATCAACCTAAAGTTGTATTTGCTGCTAACATAGATTGAGACCCCTTCACCTTCGGTCCCTGACCCCTTCACCTTCGGTCCCTGTCTCTGCTGCTGTTGATCTAAATGTGCTGAAAGCACTGTAACCTTCTACTGCAGGAACACTTTCTGTGGCTTTAAACCAAGTCTCGATAACAACACAGATGTCTACATTTTCCAGAGTGAGGAGAGCTTGTAGGGTGTGGAGTTTTTTGTTTAAGCTTCTAGCAGTGAGCAATAACACTGTAAGTTTGCTTTGATGTTTTTTTTTTTGTTTTGTTTTTTGTTTTTGTTTTTGGTATGTTGGTAGTTTTGTCATTTTGACATTGCCTAAAAAAAGCTGTAAGGGGATGGATAAAGTTTTAGCCAATACCTAAAGCCCAGAGAGATGGGTGCACACCATCCTTGGAAAAGCAAAGCAAGGTGGTCTGTTAATCATGTCGTCCCATGCTAATAGATACTGGATTTCCCTATAGGGACAACCAGAAACTAAGCCAATTATTAAAATCAGTCATTTTTTGTTCATACTATGGTATCATCTTTGGTGAAGGTAGAATGATGCCCATTGCAAGGCACGTATCTGTCTGTTACACATATTCAGAGAGATACATAATGTCTCTTTTTATATAGTCCAGTGAAGTGCACCTCAGGTCACTTACACCCACACAAACAATAATAGAATCATGTTAGTACCTGTGGTGCAGTGACCTGAGTGCATGTGTAATATTGCAGATCCTAGCTATAGATAAGTAAATAGCCATTATCTTCTCTTTGTCCATCTTGATGAGGGGAGCATCTGTGTGTCAATAGAATCCACAATAACAAGAGTACGAGGTAAACTGCTTGCCTTATCAGCTTTGTCCTTGGAGAAATCACTGAGTGTAGATATATGTGTAGTGTTAGGTATTGCTTTTGGTGTGTGGTTAGGTGATTGCTGAGGGTAGTTTTTGCAGTTTGGTAGCTTAGAAGGGTTTTGAGATTTGGAAAGGTTTCTTTTAAGTGCCTCAGGATAAGAAGGTCTATGAGTGTGGTGAGTGGTATGCGTGAAGGATGTAGTGTACATGTTTTTGACAGCCTTATTTGTAAACAAGATTTTTGCCTCCAAGGAAGTTATGTATGTACATCTTTTGCATGCTGTGTTAGCTTCTTTAAGTAGTAAATGGTTGCATGAGTACATGAGACAATTTTACATTGTCTGAAAATGCCCATATCTTCCACGCTGGTCGTAGAAACATTATGAAATTGCAAACTGCAAATGGTTTAGGGTCTTGGTTTACAGGGTCACCTGAATGGTGTCTAGTGTCTAGAGCATTCTATAGCTATGTCAAGAATCTCAATGGCAACACTCAGATCTGCTCTGAGTTACAGCACAATGGCACAAAATATACAGAACCAACTGATATTGCCAACATCCTGGCAGATAGGTTCAGTGCTAACTTTACCCCCCTCTCACCCCCTAGAGGGCCCATCTCTATACCGGAAGAATGCAAAGTTCCTGTAATCATGGCTGCACTGGTAAAAAAACACACTCTCCAAAGCCATGAACACAGCATCCATGGGACCTGACAATATCCCAGGCTGCGTTCTACACGAACTACAGAATGAACTGGCACCCTACTTAAGTATCATGTTCAATCATAGCCTCACCTCAGGCTTTGTGCCCACTGAATGGTGCACCATGATGGTTATCCCACTGCACAAAGGAGGAGCCATGATGGACCCCAGGAACTATGGCCCCATTAGCCTCATGAGCCTGGTCTGCAAGCCCATGGAATGTATCATCATGGAACTCATAAACAAAGACATTGGTAATCTCCAAACTCTAGACCCTACCCAGTTCGGTTTGTAAAAGGCAGATCATGTCTCCTAAACCTGATTGACTTCTTTGAAGCAGTCACCAAAGCCATAGATGAGGGTAAGGTGGTTCACACAGTTTATCTAGATCTTGCCAAGGCTTTCAACACCATCTCCCACTCTGGAATTATAGATAAGCTCACTAAACTAGGTATAAATCCCTATGTCACAAGATGGGTTGCCAAATGGCTCATGGACAGAACCCACACTGTGAAAGTAGCAGACTCCAAATCCGACTTCAGACCAGTGACAAGTGAAGTACCACAGAGTTCAGTCCTGGGTCCTCTCCTGTTTGGTATCTACTTCTCTGAAGTACAGCCTAACACAGAAGGTCTTTAGCTAACAAAGTTTGCAGATGACTGCAAACTAGGAGCCATAATCTAAACTCCTAACGATGTGGACATACTACAAAAGGGCCTCACTGAGACAGATGCCTGGTGTCAAAGCCATGGCCTGAAGCTCAATGCCAAAAAGTGTATTGTCATCCCCTTTGGTAAAAACTCTGTACCCATGAACTACCACATAAATGGTAGTCTACTTAACGCTGAAAGTGTGATAAGAGACCTTGGGACACAGGTGGACAGTAGTCTCTCCTTTGATAATCACATTGACAAGGTGGTCAGGAAATTCTTCTACGTGGCTCATCACAAAAGGTTTCTTATCCAGAAAAAAAGAGGTCATTGTTCCCCTTTACTCATTAGACCCATTATAGAGTACAATGCCCCTTTTGGTATGTACCTCACAAGACATCTACAACAACTGGAAAGGCCACAGAAATACCTCACAAAGAGGATTACTGGCCTCAAACAGATGCCATATGCAGACCATCTCAAAAAACTCCAGCTTTACTCCGTCACATATCGCCTACTCACAGGCGATCTCTGCATAACATACAAAGCTATGTCAAACCCAGAGCTGTTGGACATGCTCCACTTAAAGAAATCCCAATCCCTCCAAGCTACACGCTCAAGGGACCGAAACCATGCCACCACAATAAACAGAACATGCTGGAGGGATAGATTCCTGTCCCTGAGACTTCCCATACTCTGGAACAGAGTAGCTATCTATGTCAAACATAGCTCCTCATTAGCACTCTTCAAGAAAAATCTTGATGATTGGATGGGAAATAGGAAATTCACCCCTGGGATTACTTCTGTGGCTCTGCTCGACAGGGGCACAGGAAAATAGTTTTCTTGGGTGGCAAAAGCCAGGGTATCTTGTTGGCTAGGCTTACATAGACCCTAGAGCTAATAGCCTAGTACCTACCTATGAACCTAAGAACCTATGAACCTATATGAGTACATGAGACAATTTTTACATTGTCTGAAAATGCCCATATCTTCCACACTGGCCATAGAGACATTATGAAATTGCAAATGGTTTAGGATCTTGGTTTACAGGGTCACCTGAATAGTGTCTAGTGTGACAACCATGCCCTGGCCCAGCAATCAAGGAACCTTGATCCTCACCACTAACAGCAGGGAGGTCGTCTCCTAGAAGAGGAAAGGATAACTAATACACGCAGTAAAGTACAATTTCCCTTAAGTGCACACAGAGATCACAGTCAATATGGGGCTGTTTGCTCCATTGCTCACCAGGTCCCAATAAGACTCCCCACTGGCACACCTATAGGGTCCAGGTCTCAGCCTAACTGGGCAAGCTAAAACCTTCAGTACCCTGTCTGTCCAACCAGTGCTATGAGTCCTTGCCCAAGTAGCTGACACTCATACACTTTGAGATAAGTATTTATACAACTTCACAGACACTCCTGGGAAAGGCTGACACAGATTCTCCAGCTGTGCCCCTTTACCCAGACAATATGGTAGTAATTACTGCCACCACACAGTTAATAATATCAGCTACTAAAAGGCCTTTAAAAGGGTGTCCAATTATTACTGTGCAATATTATTATCCAATGGTAATGTGACAATACAGTCTAAGGCTTATCAGAGTGGCCTATTATGATAAACTCTATATAAATATGCAATGTACTCTAGAGCTATCTCTACACAAAGCAGCCACAGGTAGAAGGTTTTAAAAATATTTAATAATAAATAATTAAAACACAAGACAAAACTACTACACCACAGAGATATCTAAGAGTTCAGAGATCACACAAAAACTTAAAATAATACAGTAGGACAGGTCTGATTTCAAAGAAAAAGGCCTAATTAATCTTTACTAGCTTTAACTATTTCTACAAGAAATCACAGTGCTAAAAACTTGCATGTGAGCATAAGCAGAGTGCTGATAAGTTGGATATCAAGATCAAAATGCTCTCAGTCTCTTGTGAGACACAGTTTATAAAACATCACTAACAAACATGTCCCTGGGTCCTCCCCAGATTACATCATTTTTGACACTTAGGTTTTCCCAGTATTCATATTGAATAATCTTGACACCTGCTCTGAGTTCCCAGGCTAACAGAAACTCCATTTACATTATTTAGCAAGCTAACACCTGCACAGGAAAATACAACAATAAAAGGCATTTCATATATACACTCTAGCAGAAAGCAAAGCAATAAAGCACCTTCCACATGTACACTCTAACAATTATTCCTTAAGTTAAGACAATAGGAAGAATGTCTTCAACCAGCCTGACCGGAACCAACTTTAAAGATCAAAAAATGTCATAAAATCATTTAAATTTCAAAAGACACATTTGAAAGGCTTGACTTAGTTTTTCTTTACAGCAAGGGGGCAATGTTGTAACAATCATGAAGTTCACATTTTACAGTGTTTTTATTATACTCATAAAACATGCCTGTATTTTACATTTATTTACAAATGCCAGAATTATATATCAAATTCTATTTGACTAGGCTGGCAGCCTTCACCCATCTCTCCCCAATCGTCACATCTAGGATGAAGGCTAAGTGTTAGATAATGCTGTGATCTTTGCACTGTATGGTACTCCCTAGCTTCCCTAAGCTTAGCTCCATGCAAAGACCTTCTGTGTTATGGGATAAAGACCCAAGAACTAGCTTTTAGGTTGCTAATATACAGGGTACTGCTAAACACCAATGAGTAGTGAACAGCTCTGCAAAAATGCATCTAATTTATAGCAGACAGATAAAGCTGAAAACTAGCTCTCATGTTCTCTGGTCAGTAAGCAACTACACTTTAAGCTCCTTGGAGTGTCTCCCAACTCAGAGAGAGCAGGTAATCATCTTCTGCCACAAGATGGATGATCCTGGAACTTCTTAATATAACAGCACAGCAAAAGTAGCTCTCAAGTGCAGATTAACACCCAACTAAGTCCCCGAAAAGCCCTCTGGCTGATGAGACAATGTCACTTTAAGCCTCCCTGTCTGTTCAGCTTGGACTGACCAGGCTACTTTATACTGCCACTCGAACTGCAGTCCCAGTCTTCTTAGTGTAAAAACACACTTTGGTTAGTCAAAAGTGAAAAGGTACCAACTAACTACAAGTAATTATCACTTGAAGCTCCCTTGTGTGTTTCTCATCTCAGACAGACCAAGCTACATTTCTACTCCTACTAAAATTACAGTCCCAGCCTTCTTAATGGTAAAACGTCCTTTAGATATAGAAAAATTAAAAGATATTGGAAACAAATCAAATAACAATTCTCACTTTAAGACTTCATGTGCATTTTCCAACTCGGACTGACCAGGCTACTTTACTACTGGCATTAGAATAGCAGCCCCAGTCTTCTTAGTTATCACAATTGAAAAGGTACCAGAAAAAAGCCTAACAACTAGTCATATGTAATTGCAATGTGATTCAAAGGCAGACAAGCTAGCAATAAGGACAATACTTACTTAAGGCAGCTTCAGAGTACTCTAACAGTCTGCAGGGAGTGCCTTCCCAGTTTCTTTGCACCAATAACCAATAAGATGAGCAGAATGTATAAGACTGGGAGGAGTTTCTAGGACCAGTTATACAGTAGGGACAAGCAGCTCAAAAGCCTCCATGTATAAAACCAAAACAGTGATAACGACGGTGGGAGGGAACCAAACTCAGAAAAACATCTAGGCCTAGCACAGAAACCAAAAAGCAAGACAGACTATAGAAATTCCTTAAATTAATAGCTTCAGCTTCAGATAAAGAGCAAAAAGCATGCAAAGCTGAAAAAATGATTTAAATGGCAAGATAAATGCAATTATAAATTTACTTAAAATGTACTTCTCTGAATTCAAAAATGCAGTCCAAATGCTTTTGTTATCAGGTTGCAACAGTCTCAGCACTGAGATGGTAGACTGCTCACGTGCTGTACAATACCAGATGGGGCTGGGTTAACTGGCTACACCAAACTCAGAAAAACAACTAGGCATATGACAGAAACCAAAAATCTATACAGACTATAAAATGCCTTAAATTAATAGCTTTAACTTCAAGTAAAGAGCAAAAAACACACAAAACTGATTTAAATCTTAAGATAAGTACAATTATAAATCTACTTAAAATATACTTCTCTGAATGCAAAAATTTAGTCCAAATACTTTTTTATCAGCTTTCAGCAGTCTCAACACTAGACTCTTGTCCAGTTTTGCTTGGCAAGTTGGCTCCTTGCCAAGTTATAATTTGAATAGTTATAGCTGAAGCAGACTAAACTGATATGAAATAAAAACACCATGCATAATGTAATTTAAATGTTTTTATTCTTGTTTTATGTGTCAGTATAAAAACTCCAATAAATTGCTGCAAGAAAAAAAAAATAGCTTTGGGTAAAGGTCTGCATTGGCAACTTTTTTGTTAGCACTTTGCTTCTGCCCTTTTTATCATTTGCCTTAACAGATGAATCTGTATCTGGTCATATCCCACACCAAATCTTGTCAAGTAGGCTTGGTCTCAGTGATTCTTCATCAGAAGTGTCAGTTTAGCTCATTGGTTGCACAGTAGCTTTACTGTCTTCAGTAATTTTAGAGATGATGTCATAGCTGGTGAGTGCATTAGACATTTTCTCACAGCCACCGCCAGAACTGTAGCTAGCTTAACTGGCTGTACACTGTGCAGTTCTTCCAAGCTAGTGTCCACCCTCAACTTTAACTGAGGAGAAAAAAAGTCTTCACTTCTTCTATTTGAAACTATAGAAAATGTAACAAGGAGTTTGCTACTGTTAAACTATCACTCACTGAGCACCTCTGCCATGACCAAAAAATATACTACCAGTGTTTTACATAGGCTGGTACTACAGTCCCACACCCTTAACCCCTGATGATCATGCCTCCTGATAGCTTTAGAAACAAAGAAAAAAGTCTTCAGTTTGAAGACCAAAGGCAAAAACAAAAATCTCTTCCATTTTAAAGTGCAGCATGCTGCTAGCTACAGAAGTAGCAAGTGGTTTGCTAGTGAACAGCCACACACTGACCACATAAGCCATAACCAGAGATTATATCTCTTAACTGTCCTTTATCTTGGAGATTATCCTTGATTTTGCCCTCTCCCTTTTAGAATTTTTGATTTTCTTGTAATTTCTGAACATTACAGACTGTCAAGAACACCAGTCTTCAGTATTTCATACTTCCTGTTGTTCAGAAAAATGAACGTTGATGCAAAACTTGCTGTTCCATTAACGCAGTAAGTGAACGAGAGCAATATTTAAAACTGTCATTTATTTTGGGTTCTTCCACAATTTTTTGACTTTGTCAAGAATTCTTGAGCAAAAAAAGTTGAGAGGTATGCCAGAAATGCATTACCAGCATTCACACCATGCTCCTGCTTAATAATGCTCCTGACAGCTTGCACTGGACAGCCACCTCCTTTACTTCACCCTAGTTTTAGCTCTGGCAAATATCATTCACCTCATCATTTATTTAACTGTCAGGAATATTGAAAGTGGTCAAAAAGTGTAGGATCACTGCATGCTGCTGCTGCTGTGTAAAGTTGCTGACCCTTGAAGTGTCATCCACATATAATGAAATTCTTTAATCTGTTGATATTTCAGGGTGTCAGGTAATGGTTTGCCCCAGGTGCTGTAAAGAGACCTCTGAAGTCATATCATTCAGATGAAAAAGAAAATGTGAATTTCATTTATAGCACCTTTCTAGCATTCACCAGCACCGCCCTATGAAGATGCCAGTCTCCTGCAGAATGCGTGCATTTCCTAATACCATGCTTCAACCAGCATGTAAGAAGTGCTTTACAGCAAATACCATACCCAAATAAGCATTCATCAGCATGTTCAACATCATCTTTCAGTAGTATGTGACTCAACAGCTTACAGCAGTAAATCTGAAGCAATCACTGAAGCAATCACTTTGCGGTCCATTGAATGGAGTTTGGCAGTGATATGTGGTAGCTAGAAATGGCTGCTGATCTTGTCACTTACAACCAACTCTGCATGAAGGTAAGCCTCAGCATTATCTGCAAGTAGTAAGGCTTTATGAAGTAGATAAGCAATCCATGGATGGGATTTTACTGTATGGACAACAACATGTCTTTTAAACAGTCCATAAAAATCCATGACCATGACCGTTATGTGGATGAGGCAACAGAAGAGTGCATGCTAAGGTGTTTAAAGAAACAGGAAAATTGCTGATTTGCCACTAACTGAAACCTCCAATTTATGAATGAGACTTGCATTTATGAAAGTTTAAACATTAAATTCATCTTTTATTTGTCTGTCATTGTCCTTCATTGTCATTCATCTGTCATTGTCCATGTTTGTGTGAATGACCTGAGACATACCTCCCTGGACTACATGAAAAGAGACATGGAAGAACTCTCTGATCTTGTAGCCCAGGTAGATATGACCCTTGCCCTAAGTAGCATTCTGCCATTGCCCAGAATGATACCACAGTACAAGGACAAAATGATTGACTTCAACAATTGCCTAAGCTTCTGGTGTCATTCTAAGAGGATCCGGTATCTGTCTGCTTGGGATGACATGGTTGACAGACCATGATGCTTTGCCAGAGATAGCCTGCACCTGTCGCCCCTGGGATTGCGGATACTTGCTAAGGCTCTTACCACCCCTATAGTGCCTTTTTTAGGCAAGGTTCAATTGACAAATTCACCACTGTAACAGGAATAGTCAAGCAAAAACTGAGGGTAATGCTACTCAATGCTAGAAGTCTAAATCTTAAAATGCACTCACTCTAGGCACTCCTTAAAATGGAGAATATCAATATCTGTGCAGTGACTGAGACCTGGTTCAAGGCTCCAGAGAGCACCTCTGCACAACCAGGCTATAACTTATGCCACACTTTTTGGCCATGTAACCTGGACTGAAACACCAAAGACGGAGGTGTGTCCATATTCATTAAGGATATTCACACCTCCAGGCTAGTTGCTCAGCATAATGCATCCGAGGTTATCCAAGTGCAACTAACTCTGGGCAAAACTGCAATCCAAATTGTAGCTTGCTACAGATCCCCCACCATAACCTAGAATTCCCACTCCTCTTTTCTTGATGTACTGGAAAATATTAGGGTTCAACCAAACACCCTAATATTGTGCAACTTCAACTACCCCACCATTAACTGGGAAAACTACTCATGTACCAACTCCTTAGCTCAACGCTTTCTAGAATTTATAAACTCCAATGCCCTGGATCAACTTAACCACACCCCCACCAGCGGAAACAATATCCTAGACCTAGTCATTACTAGCATGAGTGACTGGTGTTCCACACCTGAAGTCAACTCCTCATTGGTCCAATCCGACCATAAGCTAATCACCCTTGATATCCATATCCCGCCCCCACCCCCATGAAGGAAACCACGGTAAAAAAATTTCTCCAAAGCTAACTTCATGCTTCTTAAGACAGAAGTGGTGAACTTCATGACACCCATGCAGATGGACAATACAGTTACAACTGCTAAATCCTACACAAATGCACTCTATAAGCACTTACACAAGTGCATGGATTGTGCTATCCCAAGCAGAACCAAGACGCTAACCTCCAAAAAAAGGAAGCCAATCTGGTGGTCCCCTGCCATAAACAAACTGTACAACAGAAGGAAGAAACTGTTGCAAAAGAGAGTAAAATCTCATGAGTGGAGAAGCTCCCTGGTCAGCCTCAGTAAGAAGTTGAGATCCCTAATAAGATCCTCCAAAGCTATCTATGAAAACAAAATCACCACTATTTCTAAGGACAACCACAAAGCATTCTATAGCTATGTCAAGAATCTCAATGGCAACAACCAGATCTGCTATGAGTTACAGCCCAATGGCACAAAAATTACAAAACCAAATGATATTGCCAACATCCTGGCAGATAGGTTCAGTGCTAACTTTACCACCCCCTAAAGGGCCCACATCCATACAGGATGAATTCAGAGTCCCTGTAATCACAACTACGCAGGTAAAATATGAACTCACTAAAGCCAAAAACACAGCATCCATGGGATCAGACAACATCCCAGGCTGCATTTTACGTGAACTTCAGAACAAACTGGCTTCCCACCTAAGCACCATGTTCAATAATAACCTCGCATCAGGCTTTGTGCCCACTGAATGGCACACAGCAACAGTTATCCCACTCCACAAAGGGGGAGCCACCACTGATCCCGGGAACTATCACCCTATTAGCCTGATGAGCTTGGTCTACAAGGCCATGGAACGTACCATCATAGAACTCATAAACAAAGACATTGGTAACCTCCAAACTCTGGATCCCACCCAGCTCGGGTTTGTGAAAGGCAGATCATGCCTCCTGAAACTGATCGACTTCTTTGAGGCAGTCACCAAAGCCGTAAATGAGGGTAAGGTGGTTCACACAGCCTAGTTTGACCTCGCCAAGGCTTTCGACACCATCCCCCATTTTGGAATTATAGCTAAACTCACTAAACTAGATATAAATCCCTATATCACAAGATGGGTTGCCAGCTGGCTCACTGACAGAACCCACACTGTAAAAGTTGCAGACTCCAAATCTGACCTCAAACCAGTGACAAGTGGAGTACCACTGGGTTCAGTCCTGGGACCTCTCCTGTTTGGTATCTACTTCTCTGAAGTACAGGCAAACACAGAAGGCTGCTGGCTAATGAAGTTCACAGATGACTGCAAACTAGGAGCCATATTCAAGTCCCCAAATGATGTGGACATCCTACAGAAGGGCCTCGCTGAGACAGATACCTGGTTTCAGAGCCATGGCATCAAGCTCAATGCCAAAAAGTGCAGTGTCATCTCCTTTGGTAAAACTCTGTACCCATGAATTACCACATAGGCAGCAATCTACTTAACACTGAATGTGTGATAAGAGACCTTGGGACCCAGGTGGACAGTAGTCTCTCCTTTGATAGTCACATCTCCATGGTAGTCAGGAAGTCCTTTTACGTGGCACACCTCATCATAAAAGAGTTCTCATCCAGGAAAAAAGAGGTCATTGTTCCCCTCTACTCGACACTGATTAGACCCATTATAGAGTACAACACCCCTTTTGGAATGTACCTCACAAGACATCTGCAGCAGCTGGAAAGGCCACAGAAGTACCTCACAAAGTGGATTACTGGCCTCAAACAAATGCCCTACACTGACCATCTCAAGAAACTCCAGCTTTACTCCATAGTATATCACCTACTCCAAGGTGATCTCTGCCTAACATATAAAGCTATGTCAAACCCAGAGCTGTTGGACATGCTACACCTAAAGAAATCCCAATCCCTCCGAGCTACATGCTCTAGGGACATAAACCTTGTCACCACAATAAACAGGACATGCTGGAGGGATATATTCCTCTCCCAGAGACTTCCCATACTCTGGAACAGGATACCCATCTATGTCAAGCAAAGTTCTTCATTAGCACTCTTCAAAGAAAATCTTGATGAATGGATGTGAAACAGGAAATACACCCCGGGGATCACTTCTGTGTCTCTGCTCGACAGTGGCACAGGAAAATAACTTTCTTGTGTGGTGTAAACTAGGGAACCTTGTTGTCTAGGCTTACGTAGACACTTGGGCAGATAGTCTAGTACCTACTTATGAACGTATTTTTTTTGGCCAGAGGCAAATCATACTCTGCTATTGGCATCTGCCTTGTCTGAAATCATTTAAAAAATGACAACATCATGAGGGTATACATGGCTTCATGGACCAAGACTTGCAACTAGCAGCCTCAGTAGCTCAAAAGCGGCACATTCACCTTTGGTGATGGAAGCTCAGATGTTTGTGGGTTCCATTCCCATACTAGGTAGCTGGATTCCATTTCTAGTAATAACAATAGAGTGAGGCATGGGGGTGGGTTGCTGCACTCCTGAGTACACCAGCTTTTGGGTGAGAACCCAAACCAAGGCCATTGGCTTGAGCTGATGCCAGTTCAGGTGGATATGAAAGATTCCATAGCACTTACTGAAAAGAGTAGGGGAATTTTATTATCAAAACAAGAAGGAAATACAGAAATTATGAGAATATACAGTAATAGCAAAAATAAACATGCCACCATCATCATCATCATCATACAGTACATAAAATTACAATTTACAAATAATAAAGAAAAAAATTAGAAAATATTCACCCACCTTGCCAACCCTTCAAACACAGCCAATATTTGATCTTTTTAAAAAATTCATGTTTGTCCCATGTTATATTAAATGTATGTTATCACTTCTACCCTTCTAAATAAGTAATAATTTTCTTAATAATATAAATGTGGTCAGAATGAAAGGAATCCTATAACTCAAACCTAATGGGTCTCATAGTAATAGTAGAAAAAAGTGGAAGCTTAATAAACTTAGTCATTACAGGCCAAAAGCCTGCAGTTCTATGATAGTCCAGAAAAATAAGTTGCATGATCGCTTCCACCTGACAGAGACAGCAGAGTTGCTCACTAAAACACTTAAATTTCATTTCACTTTAATATTATGTAGTTTATATATCAAAAATCTCTACAAGAAATCAGACCATTCCTGTACACACACACACACACACACACACACACACACACACACACACACACACACACACACACACACACACACACACACACACATGCACGCACATGCACACAAAAAGTTGTTTAAGCCTGATTTTTAAAGCCTGTCTTTCTGGCAAACAAATATTATTCTAAGGGTCTATACGACAATAACACAAGAACTTGAAAATACCATCATTTTATATTCCAATGTAAAGAGCTCAATAAAACTTTCCATAATTTTAGCCTAAAGAAATATTCATCAAATCATTATTGTATATTATGCATTTGTTTTGCTTGGGATGACTAATCTAATTTTTTTACATATAATGTGTCTAAATAAGATACAGGGACCTCATTGTAAAGAAGAGCCTAAACAAATTAAATGAACACAACTGTAACACTAGATTAAGAAGGCACAGACCACCACCTTCTTTTTTATTATACAAAACATCCCTTTTTGAATTGATTTATTTTATATCCTCAACTAAAGTAAAAAAATAACGAGAGAATAAGCCAGTATCTTTGGATGCTGGAAGGTATATACATCCATCATCCATCCACGACCCCTTTTCCCATTTTTGCACGTGGGGTCAGGGTGCCACTTCAACATAACAATCATCTAAAGCCAAGGTTTACAAAACCAGGTGGTATATATACTACCAATATTTGATAATTTATCCAATAAAGCTTAACTAATCAATATACTTTCTTATGGTAGGAAAACTTAACAGTGCCCCCAGTTCAACATAGAACAGTTATGTAATCTAATAAACTATACCAATGTTGCATCACATAGTCTTTTGTTCCAAAGCTAATGCCCAAAATATCTACATGCACAGAATGAAATACAGTACTATTTTAGGTAGAACCTACTCCTAATCCCAAACATTTTCTAACATTCTGACGTACACCAAGAAACGACAGAATCCCGTTATAGAATCATTGATGAGCTTCATAAATTTCATCTTCAATAGATAAACAATCTAAAGTATTAGCACCTAAAAAAGTTTGAACAATATGGGTTAAAAATCTGTATTTAGTTTTGGACTGAGTCCAAAAATAAGAATCCCACAAAAATCATTAGATCTATATTTCTCTTTAAACTCATTCTGCCATTCTTCCCGAAATGCTTAAAAAGTTCTCACAGACAAATGATCCACCCATAACTGAGCTGCTTGAAAATTATCAGCATTTAAGACTGGTTCAAAAAAAAAAAAAAAAAAAAAAAAAAAAACTTCCCCAGCTGCATAACTCAAAGTGAGAGGTCAAACTGAGCCCAAATTGCTAAATGATCTGAAAAGTGAACAACATACTCCCAGCTGTAACTGCCAAACCATGTTTGGAAAAGAAAAAGCAATCTACTTCAGTCTTAAATTTACCCCTCTGATAATTATATACTGCAGAGGACCCTTCTATCTTTGATACATAAACACTGCTGTATGTCCCTCACATGCACGGAGTTAGATGATGTTGTTGTTGTATTTCGGCTTTTTCCGGTTGGGGTCACCACAGCAGAACTACAGTTCACTAATGATTGACAGTAGATTTTCACGAACGCCGAGGTCCCAGCTCAATGTTCAACCTTCAACGAAGGCACGCCCATTTATGCATGTCTTTTGAATGCCCACCCAAATGCGGGGAGGACATGCAGACTCCACACAGAAGGAACTCAGCACACTCCAACTGAGAATCGAATGGGAGAACCTCTTGCTGTGAGGCAACAACACTACTGCTGCACCACCGCGGAAGTCTGATATGCTTCTCAAATTACAGTTGAAGTCCCCTGCTACATATCAGAGGTAACTAACAGACATCTTAAATACTGAAAACAAAGCTTGTACAGCAGAAATAGTTATAGAAGCATAACAATCTAGAGCTCTTTAAAAAGAAGAAAACTATATAAAAAACTAAAGAAACAAGCCATCCTACCTTCCCAACTAATACATCTAAGAACACCATATTTACATTTGTGAAAATAAAAAGCAATGCTAGATCAAGTATCAGTGACCAAGGACCAGATGTTAACACTATCCTGTGATGTCTCTATTTGAAGTCTCTGGAAAGTGGAACGATGTCTGATATCAAACAAACAACATCAGTTTACATCACTCCAGAATAATTAAACATCTAACATTACTAATAAAACTGTTCCCATTGAAGAAAAGAACTATTAAGTTATCCTTTTCCTGGTTTAATTTCTCCAAGATTCTTGGGTTTATAGTAACTATGATTATTGTTTCAGTAACTGATGTTGGCCAAAAGTGCTCTTCGCAGCACCAGCAACATCCCCTGATTTGACTCCTTCTGCAATTTATACAGAGTTACATGTATTGGTAAAATATCTAAATAACACTGTAAATTCTTTTTTTTATGAGACCCACTGCTCCTACTACTATTGGAACAGTATGAGTATCCTTCTTACACATTGCCCTTGTTTCTACCTGCAAACACTGGTATTTTATGACTTTCTCTCTCTGTATATAAAACACTGTAATCACAGGGTGTAGCAATTTCAATGATCAATGCTAGTTTTATCTTTTTTTCATGGACTACTGTATCTGGTGTTATTGCTTCTGTGTTTTTGAACTGCTGATAATGGGTGATCCCATGTGATATAAATTTCGTCTATAATGTTTTGTGGCTCATGCTTCCAATGCTTCCCAGCTTCTTAAAAATTGTGATGCGTGCACAATCCCCAATGCTACAGTCTTGTCACATTATTATGCCTTTCAGTATACAGGCCCTCAGCCATTAGTGTATCAGATGTGCGACAGTTTCCAGTTCTGTATTACAGAGCCTGCATTTGTCTGTTTCTCCCAAATGCCCAGTGAACTTTGTAAACCAACATGTACACAGTCCAGTATCCTGAGTCACCAACATTAACCTTTCATCTACTGGTTTAAATTCAGCTCTGCTTAACCATTCCTGCATCAGCTCCTGATCAACGCAAGTTTTTTTTCCAGGAGTTTTGTGTATTTGCAATTATATTTATGCCTTTACCACATTTTTGCCTTCTCATCTGATCCATCTTATATTCTGTCTTTTGTTTGTCGGCACATTCAGTTGCTGCCTGATTTTTGTTTACTTCTGGTTTAGTTTCCATTCCCACTTGACACCGATAAGCTTCCGCTAAGCTAAGCAGGGAAGCCATCTTAGACTTGTTCTATTCATGTTTCAAAATGTTCAATGCATTTGGATCTGATGAGGACAGCAGATATGTATGCAGTCTTACAGTTGCAGATCTATACGTGTAATTAATTTTGAGGATGCCATACCGCCTTCAGGAATGACGAACATGTAATCTTGCTATACATTGATTTTTATATATCACTGGATAAACATGAAGCATTTTTCCTGATTTCCTGTCCAGCTGATCCAGTACCTTTTGGGGCAAAATAATCACCCTAAAACTGTAAGTTAGACTAGGAAGAGCAAAATGATTTATAGCTAGGACTCTGCTCTTAGATGTCAGGGTTGTTTTCAGCATTAATTTTAGTCTTCCAAAATATTCTCGAGTTTTCTTCACATTTGTTTATGTTTTATTGTTGATCCTTCAATTCCCAAATATTTACACAGTTTTCCTGCTCAGATTTGTTTATATAATATTCCTGTCCCAGGCTGATATTTTCTTTGTGCAGCAGCTTTCCGCTTTAAATGCTATTTTTGCACATTTATCAAGACCAAATGATGTTCTTATATCTTCTGAGAAAGTTTTGACCACTCATTTGATGAACTATACAATTTCAAATAATCCACAAAAAGAAGATGAGAAGTCTTTATACTTTGCTGTTTTCTGGGACCCACATTTGTAGTCATGATGTAATCTGTTAAGTGGACAGTTTAATTGGTTAAGGGCAAGACAAAACAGCAACAGTGACAAAGAGTCACCCTGGAATATCCCTCTTCAAATTTTTAACCTTGAGATAATAATTTGTCCTTTGTTATGGCTTAGCTGCGATGTGGTTTGCCACTGATTCATGGTAACTGAAATGTAATTTTTTTTATATTTTAGTTCCCCAACTCTTGTAGTCATAGCCATTATATTATTTTATTAAGCATTTCTGCCAGATTTTATACTTTATTAAACAAAACCTCCTTTAGTCTAGCATTCAAAACAACTCCAAAAATAATTTTTTCTATAATGTTTCTACTTCTGACACAGTAAAACCGTTATAAAATCATATTCATATCTAGTTCTTCCACCTTTTTACACCAGCTAAGTATATGTCTAAGAAACTCTTATTCACAATCTTTTCACCCTCTGACAGTAAAGAAATACATGTTCTGTAGTTTCTAATTTTTTACACATGCATGTTTCCTTTCACCAGCAATTTATTCCTAATCTCTATAAAATGACACTATACTCAATTCCCAAGTTTATTTTCCTTCATTTGATTGCTTCAATAAGATTTCTACTTAACACCTTCCAAAGATTCACCCCATACAATATTTTAACGGTTTACAGTCAAAAGGTTGACACTGACATGCACGACAGCCTCCTCCTTGAACATGGTAGGAGTGACAGTTGGAATGTCGACATTCATGTGTACATCTGTTTAGAAGGATGTACACAGGGCAGGGACTCACAGCATGGATGTAAATGGGGATTTACAAAGTATGATTGACAGAAATTGTCAACTTTGTTGTATTGACCATACAACCTAATTAATATGCATGAGTCGACATTGTCACTGACGTCACCGTTCACGTAAGTGATTTTCGTGTTTTTTATAGTAAACCTATTCTAACTATATCCTTATACCATTCTTTTCTACTAACTTTTAAATTTTCTACCTCTAAATCTCATGACCTTACTTTTGCCATACATTATATCTCTGTTTTCACAAGTGTCAAAAATCCTTGCAACAGGTCCTTCCCTTCTACTCTTCCTTTTACTTAGTACCTTAAATAAACTCACAGATGCAGCATACACTATGGGATTAATTAAATCATAACCAACTTCATTTTCTTTTATACATAACACCCATCTTTCACAGGATTCATCCTCCAAACCCAAAATCTATAAAACAAAAAATGTAATATCTCTTTTTCTTTGCTATGTAGAATCATACAACCCTTTGCAAAATAAACATTTTACCCAAAATGACATAATTTATCAAATAAACCTTCTTATAGTACAACCTAAAACAATTCCATAAACTTTTAATCCCCTTAATTTTATTCATCATACCTTCCTACTGTTCATACACCCCTGTTTTGATCCAAAATCTTATTCCTAATTATTTACTTCATCCCTAGAAAATTGAACCACACCAATCTTCCCTTCATCTTCTAATTCCTTACACTTTTCTTTAATTCTATCCCAATGCCTTTTAAACACTTATTTACATAACCCAGCATCTTCTCTATCCATACTCTACTCCTGCCTATAGCTATAATATCATCATCAGCATAAGAGATTATATTTTGGAATACACACATTCTACCTTTAACATAATATGTCCCCCTATCTTATCGTCTTGTATCTTACATCCAACCACATTCATAAACAAAGAAAATAAAATTCCTGTCATGGGACATCCTTGTCTTACCCCTCTTTTCTTAATCAATATAAAACTAAATCATCCATTTTGCAAAGTGCTAAATTTAGCATTATGCTCTACATAACTGAAAGCCTTTTTCACATCCCCTACAACTAATCATGCATCCCATTCACCACTTAAGACAAAAGTCAGAATTTCCTTTACTAAAACCAATAACTCCTGACTGAACCTTCCTTTAATGACATAAATACCCTCCACCACAATGTCTTCTAAAACACCATTAAACTTCATTCTCAATGCTTTCATAATAACCTAATCTGCATAATTTAAAGTTACAAGCCTCCAATTTTCCGTTTCACTTTTCTCCCCTTCGTTTTTCCAAATAGTCATCCTTAAAATGCAGCTCAATTATCCATTAATGTGATTCTCATATTAACCATTGCATATGGGTTTTAACAGCTCAAATAAAACCCGTTTTTCCTTTATCCCAGTATGACAACACCCCCCACCAGCCCATAAACATCCATATCCCCACTGTACATCAACCTCAGTCCCTCTACCTGCAAGAGCAATATAAAAATCAAAAACTTTAACTTATCCCCAAATAAAAATACTATACCTGAACATCATTTCCAAACTTTTATATCATTTCTCTAGCCCAGAATGTTTCAACCTGTATTCTGTCATTTTCAGAAATAAATCTAATATCATGAAAAGATATCTCATCAGCATCACACTTTTTACACCTCTGCAAAATAACAAGTCTCCTTGACATATCAATCCAACTTTAATATTCACTAACAACAGTCTCACATTATTCTTTACATTTCTTTTTGATTTTGGTGAAATATTTCTAAACATAATTTTTCTCACCATTACCCTGGCTCCTACATCATTTTTTAAAATCCTGTACTGAATTTTCTTCTACATCTGACTTGTCACTCCTTAAATCATTTCCTATGTCTTCATTTCCTTCAAAAGGTTAATTTTGAATTAATCAGTAACAATATTTTCATCCACATCTTCCTCCCTTTCATTAATCCCTACAACCTTATTTTCTTCCTTTCCTTCATTTTCCTCAATATCTTCAACTTTATCGTTAATATTATCTTCTTCTTCTTCTTGCAGCTTTTTCCCAATTAGGGGTCACCACAGGGGATCATCTGTCCACTCATGATTGGGGGTGGATTTTTTTAAGGTGTCGAGTTGCCAGCCCGGCGCCCAACCTTCCACGGAAGGCACACACATGCACACACTCATGCCTAGGGCCAATTTAGAGTATCCAATCCACCTACAGCATGTCTTTGGGATGTGGAAGGAAACTGGAGCACCCGGAGGAAACCCACACAACCACAGGAAGGACATTCAGACTCCACACAGAAGGCACCCCAGCCAAGGATCAAACCGGAGAACCTCTTGCTGTGAGGCAGCAACGCTAACCGCTGCACCATTGTGGCCACCCTTTATTGTTAAAATTATCTTTTTTTTTTTTTCACAGTCAAGCTAATAACTGTACTCTTTCTTAGTAATTCTGCACTCCTTTTTACATTTGTTCATCATACATCCTATTTGCGCAGTGATTATACTTTATTTTGTTAACATTCACTAATGAGGTAATTGAAATCCTCACAAAGATAACATGACTTAAGTTGCCAAGTGTACCTTAATGCCCCTCAATTCCCATTTACAAAGATCACACTAGGCAAATGTTTAACAATGTCATTTTCAACTTTTAGAAACACATCCGACCCCATTCCAGAGTCCCCCTGTCATCTTTAGATTTTATACCATTTAAAACAGAATAACACATTTTAGATAAACATGTTTTCAAATCCGACACATCAGTTTCATCAGTTCTAAACCGCACCATGATATTTTTTAAGCCTAATCCCTTTCTCAAAAAAATAAATATATAAGATCATTCCAGGGGAACTCATTTCTTTTTTCTGCACAGGAAAATGAAAAATTGCCCAACGACTCTTCTATTTCGAGTGTCACATCACAAAAATGTTCTTTATCCAAATGTATGAAAGACCTACTGTCTTTTACAGTAAACCTCAAGGGAAGAATAAGTCTGTCCCAAATAAAGTATCTGTCAATAAATGTTTTCTTTTTACTGCAAATTCCTAAACAGCAGGTATTTTTTAACAATATAAACACTATCTTTTTGCAAATTCTGTTCATTACCAGTGGCAGCACCAGCATATGTCTTTTTGAACACATCATTCCTCTGATTATCTGTACTCACATTCATTGTATTAAGTGCACAGCTGTACTCCTCTTCATTTCCACCAGCTTTGATGATGGTATTTCTGACTCCTCTCCTGGATCTCCCTTCAACATGTGTTTAACTAACTGTGAATTTGTCAGCCGTCGAGATAATATATCAGTTATTTCAGTGCTTTGTTTGTCTCCTCTTAATATCCAGCTAAATGCTGACTAGTTATACAGTCCTTTAAACATTAACAGCATTCCTCTCCCTGTCCATTTGATAGGTCTCCACTTCCACTTAACTTGTCATCCATAACTTTATCACTATACACATCGATTTGCTAATCTTGTCCATAACTCCTCTCATCCTCCTCCACCATCTCACTATTTCACCATACACACTGATTTGCTGATCTTCTCCATAACTTTTTCATCATAAACACTGATTCACTTATCTTCTCCTCAGCTCCGCTCATCCTTCTCCACCATTTCACTGATTATCCTGGCTACCTTCACATTACAAACAGAAGAAGAAAGTGCAAACACAAGATGCAGATGTATAGGATAATAGGATCATAGGAGGGCCCTTACCAGCCTAGCCAAGTACAACCCATGCTCTCAAGAATATCAAGATATTTAGCAGAACTAAGTCAACAATTACTGCCCCTGTCCAAGACGGACACAGGTGAAACTCCCATGGTGGCTATGTGGGTTCCCATCCAATCATCCAAATTACACTGAAATAGGGTCAGTGAGGGGCTTTGTTTCACCTGAACTGGAAGTTTGCTCCAGAGGAGAGGTAACCTCTGTCAGGCATATATGTCTCTCCAGTAAATCCTGTTGATGTCACATACTAGGTTGAGTTCCCTAGAGTGAGTGCATCTTATACCATTTGATTTATGAATGTACAGCATTTCCATTAGAGCAGGATCTGAGATTGCTTTATATATGCAAATGAGTAGTCTGTAAAGACACAAAGTATAGTGACAGTGATTTCAGTCTGTCAATGTATGACATATGCTGAAGACCCTGAATTTTCTTTGTAAAAAAACTTTGAGGTTTTTCCAGTTGCTGCAGGTGCCTGGAAAGGTACATATCAAAGGTAGCAGTGTACTCTATGACTTGCCCGATAAGTGAAGAGTACAGGGTGTTATAATCCCTTTTGTTCTTGATGAAATGCCCTTACTTATGAGATGGGTGACATAGAAAGCCTTTCTTATCACTGTGGAGATGTGGTGGTCAAAGGAAAGGTTGCTGTTAACCTGCGTGCCCAAATTTCACGCCACTGATTGCATGCTTAGGGTATTGTTATTAATGTGGTAATCTGCATGGGTGTTGGCCTTGCTGAAGGGGGAGATAATGCATTTTTTTTCATTGAGTTTTAGTCCATGACATTGGCACCAGTCATTTGTCTGTGTAAGTCCTTCTTGTAGGATGTTGACATCATTTAGGGACTCGATGACTGCACCCAGGTTGCAATCATTAGCAAACTTTATCAGCCATAGGCCTTTTGTTTTAGCCTGTACATTCAAGAAGTAGATTCCAAACAATGGGGGCCCCAGCACCTATTCCTGTGGAACATCACTGGGTATGGGTCTGCTGGTGGAGGTTCAGTCACCTATTTTGACTGTATGTGTTCTATCGGTGAGCTAGTTGGAACCTACCTGACAATACACATGTTGATCTCCAGCTAGGTGAGTTTATGAATGATGCCTGAGTAGGGAATAGTGTCAGAGGCCTTGGCCAGGTCCAGGTAGGCCATATGCAAGGATTTGTCTTCATCCAGGGCTTTAGTGACTATCTCAAAGAAGTTCACCAAATTCAAGAGGCAGGCCCTCCCCTTAATGAAGCCAAACTGGATCAGGTCGAGTGTTTGGAGATCGCTTATATCTTTGTTGATAAGGTCCATGATTATTCTTTAAATAGCCTTGCAGATTAGGCTGGTCAGGCTTATGAGTCTTTAGTTCCCAGGGTCAGTGGAGATGCCTCCTTTATGCAATGGGATGATGGTTGTTGTTTTCCATTCATCAGGTACAAAACCAGTGCTTAGACTGTGGTTAAAAGGTGAATGCTTTGGAGAGAGCATTTACGACCTGCTTCTTGGAGATACTAGGTGGTGGGTAGGTGTTAGGGATGCTTTGGGGGATATGTGGCAGGGACAGGGGGAGAAGTTTTCATTGAACCTGTCAGTTAGCAGGTTGGTTATTTCTCTGGGATCAGTATATGTGGTGCCATTAACAACCAGTTCTGTGCAGATCTGATTTTTTTATTTCTGATATAGCTAAAGAAGGCCTTATGGTTATCCTTAGCAAAGAAGGCTAATTTGGATGCATAGTTAGCTTTAGAATGCTTTACACTGTGTCTTATTTGCTTGTTTAAGCTGAAGATGGAATGCTTCCAATTTAGAGTCTGTTCCTTCCTGCTTTTAGACAGCATTTTCTTTCTCTTATTGTTTTTGTCCTATCAGGTAAGGCTGAGTCGGGTCTATATCACTTCATCAAACCATCACGTCAATGAATGGCATTTCATTGAAAATGCCATTCATCTAATTCCCCTCATGTGGGGGTCTGCTCTCCCCACAACCCCCATTAATTACATATGCCAACTCTGAGATCACACTACAGTGGGGGAAGGGTAAATTTCCCGATCCTCACTGTACCACAATCTCAGTATGAACAGTTTGACGAATGGAATGTTCAGTGTAATTGCACTGAAAATGTCATTCGATTAACTGATTTTTCAATGAACTGATAGGGACCCAGCTGAGTCAATACATTTGTACAGATGCTTATATAAGGCATTGGTGTAAATCCCAGTATAGCTGTCCATGCCATCAGTGAGGGCAGGGGCTATGAAGCTATTAATATTGTCACGTATTAGGTTGTAATTGGCTTTGGAGAGGTTTTTTAGTCTAGTTCCTGCTAATTGGGGGGGGGGGGTCAGATGTTATTGTTATTTCTAATGAGACTGATTTATGATCAGACTGTAGATCAGAGCATGTATGTACCTTTAAGAAGCTTTCCAGTGAGCTAGCAAGTGTATATAAATACTGAGCATTTGCAAACAAGACTGCTATTTTGTAGTGAGGTGCAGAGGTGTAATCATGTATGCATGTGTAGTAGTAAGTCAGTTAGTTTGTTTATATTTTATGTTGCTGCTATCAATCCTGATGTGTTTGTATGTAATAAAGTATATAAACTTACACCCGAGCGTCTTCATCTTACCTAGCTACACAAGATAAGCGACATGGTGTCAGAATGGGATCCAGAGTCAAGACTGTGAGGCACACAGTTAACTCATTAACCCCAAGAACCGTTCCCTGGCGCCTCTGTGCTTAACACCGAGTGCGCTATGACATGATAGGAATTTCTTCATGTTAACCCCGAGTGCCTTCCTGCAGCACAAGTAAGTTTACAGCCCCTAATTTCAAGCTATTGGTAAAATATATGTTGAGAAAGTAACTAAAGGTTGTCAGTTACCTTCTCTACTTAGGATTTATAGTGGAGGTACCTGATGGTCCTATTGGACTTTTTTGTTAAATTCGGCTTTGAATGCTCCCTGTCTTTTCTCCAGATTACAGCAAAGCCAGCTCCGTGTGCATTTCCTCAATCAAGCGGTGGCAGCCAATCGGATTCTTACAATCCGAGCCACCGCTTGCATAAGTGATGTGCTGTGGTCGTTTTTTTTTTCTTTTACAGGATTGTTCTGCTGTTAAAACTAGTGCCAGTAGTGCACTGAGTTCCAGGATTGTATTTGCGTTAGGTCTAAGGGGTGATATGCTGCCTGAGGTTATTGATAGCTTCCGGACTTAGATATGGTAGCCGTGTTTTACTAGTGCAGTTGAATATACGAAGCTTTTGTTGTCATCAGGGCTGCAAGTAAAATGCTACTTTTATGATTTCTGACAATAGATTACAGCAATTCGAGCCACCGCTTGCATAAGGGTGTTTTAGGCAGTCAGAAGTTAGATGCTAGCTGATATACAAATACTATCAGTGCGGAGATCTGCCTTGATGGGAAAACAAGTAAGTGAACCATCTTTATGCTTTGCTTTGCTGCTAAACTATTAGCTCTACAGCATGAGTCACAGCAGCATGGTCATGGAGTGGCTGTAGCCAGCGAAGAAGTAATAGGAGAATTTCCAGCATCTAGTGATGGAAGGGATGAAACCAGTGCCCTGCCGAATAACTCATCCTTTAGCTCAGGGACCCTTGCACAGTCGGCCATGTTATCTCCGAGTAGCTCGGATGGCAGCGGGAAAAGTAAAACTCCAGCGAAACATGTTACGTTTCCCTCTGATGAGGATATCGTATCCGGGTCCTTAGAGCCCAAGAACCCTTGGAGGCATGGTAAGGAATGCTCTCAAGCTGAGTGGCACATCAGCTTACTTTTCATTCCCTGCTACTTCTCCCAGAATGCTGTCTATTAGCTCCCGCTTGATTAATATAAGACTGCGCTATAGCAAGTCTTATATTTGCTTAATTGCTATATTCTGTGATCAGTTAATGCTCGATTATCTGTTTAATGTACGTGTAGATATGCCTTATTTCATTAAGTGGTCCATTTTCTTGATTTACGTTTCTTTAGCATTTTGATTTTGAATAAGAGTTATGTTGTAATATTTCCCATGTTAGTTTCTCGAAACTTGTGTCTGCATGATATACAAGGGTCTTGCTTGTCTGTTCTACGGTGAATGTACTGCCATAATAGTATTGCAGCTCTGCTACTGAAATTAGCATGGACGTTTTTCCTACAAATATTGTTTCATAAAAGGAAGGCTGTATTTGCAGTTTCTAATTAAAGTTAACAGTTGATGAAAACATCGATGCTTCGTTTGCACGTGTGTTGTATGGTGTGTGTATGTTGGGAGGGTGTCAGATTGTAGCATGAAAACTGTGGAATAGAGTATAACTTGAGTGAGACAGTTAAAAGTATTGTGGTATGTCAGACTTTTGTATGGTTTATGTACATTAGTGCAGTTTTTGTGTATAGTTTGGGTCTTGCATAATGAGTATTTTGTGTCTGCAGTTCTTTCAAACTACACTTTAGAAAAAATAAAATCATACAATCTGTGGCATGTTAGAGGACTTTGAAGACATGGTTTATATGCATAAGTTACTATGATTGCTTTTTTATTATTTTTTTTAACTCATGGCATGCTTTATTTTATTAGGCACATTTTACATGCACTAACAAAGTGCTCTTTGCACAGCACATCAGCAAATCAGTATTAGCAAAAAACTAAGGGCACTCATAAAATCGTCTAAGGCCAGCTTCAAGAGAAAAATTGCACAGGACACGAAGGATAATCACAAGGCTTTCTTTAGTTATGTTAGGAACCTGTGTGGGAATTCCCAGATATGCTCAGAATTAGTCCAAAATGACAAAAAATACACCGAACTCACAGACATAGCCGACATCCTAGCTGACAGGTTCAGTGCAAACTCCCCCCCCCCCCCTTCCCCACCAAAAGGGCAAATATCTATCCCAGCAGAGTGCTGCCCCCCCTGACATCTCAGATGCTCAGGTAAGAGCCGCCCCCTCCAAAGCATTTTTGTTTTTGAAAAAGACTGATGTTGATCAGAGAAAAGATTTAGACACTGAACATGAAAGGATGGAAAGGAGATGGCTGGATACATACCTTTCACTCAATCTATATGAACAAGGGAGTATAAAGCTTGAATTAAAAAATAAAACCTGAGATATGCCCTGCTGAAATTGTAGACCCTTTGCTGTTAACGGACAGTATTTATAGTCATTGCTCCAAGGCATGGAGGGAATTTGCTCCAGCTGCACATAACCACAGCTTCGGCATGATTCATAGAGCAAGGTGCACTTAGGCACAAGCTGCTTACTCAGCTTACAAAAATCTTAGGCAAGTGAAATAATAGTATGATGTAAATGAGGAATGTCTGAAATCTGTGTGACAAAATTATGTGAATGAGGTATTTGCCCTTTTGTGATTCCTAGCTGCTTTATTATGTCCCAACAGCTTCTCCACTGTTTGTCTTCACTGTGTTCCATGGTAAATCCAATTCTCAGTAAGATATAACTGCTGTACTACTTTGACGTAATTACTCTGGTCTTTGTCTTAACATATGGTAATAGCTCTATTACACCTGCCCAAGGAATATGATGCATATTACAACAGATAATATGATGCAATTTCCCACCTTTACATTCAGTGTTCGTTTATGAATTTTTCATGTTGGTGCTTGTACATACCAGGAAATGTTACTGAACAGTTGTTTTGGGGAAATCTTTCATTCTGGTGCCTGTGCATACATTATATTGAAGGGCTCGGGTGGGTGAATGCTTCATTTTGGTGGTTTAATACAGCAAAACTTACAGATGTTTCATTTGAGGAAGCGTTTAATTTTGGACATTGTGCATACCTCAACATTCTACTGAAGGGGTTTCTTGGGTGAACTGGTGGTTGCACATACTAGGAAATGATACTGAAGGCTTGTTTGTGGAAATGTTTCATTTCAGGTGCATGTATACCTGGACATAATTATGAGGATGTTGCTTGGGGAAATAATTATTTGTGTATCAGGGATGTGCTTGTGCATACATGGTCTCACTGCTGAAGTGACTGCTGGGCCAATTTGTGTCATTTTGTTGCCTGTGCATACAGAATGCAAACAACTGGAGGGGTTATTGGGGACATAGACAAAGTCAGTCTGCAAATTACATTGGGTTACATCACTTCTGCTTGTATTATTTTATTTGTGATTATACTGCCTGAATGAGATAAAGGTTATCACTCGCTTGCAAAGTTATTTACCAAGTGACTACTAACAGGATGGAGCTACCATATTTTTTGTTTATTTCTACTGGCTTTGTCAGTCATGTGTGGAATTTAGGTGGGAGGAAGGCCTCAGTAATACCTAAGCGTTATACTATTTGACTGACTCAGATATTCTCCTTACTGATGATAATGAGCCTGTGTTACATAACAGCTGCACAAGGTAATATAATGAATGCCTACTCAACAGGTTATGGGCAGCAGTTATCACCTGTGTCTCAGCATGCATACCTTTGCAGTAATGAAAGGAAGGTCATTATCACATAGCAATAGGTGCAGTTACAATATAGCAGTTAGTCATTATTACTTTTTTGGGGAAAGTCTCAGCTGCTGTCAGTGTTATTCACATAAGTAAAAGTCATTATCACTTTAATGAATGCAGAAGTCAGGTTGTATTTTTTCTCTGCTTGGAGTCATTGCAAGCAACCCCCTCCCCCTCATTCTTCATTGACTGCCTACCCTCCTAAACCCCTGATTTTTTTCTTGCTGTATATATGCATTATATATATATATATATATATATATATATATATATATGTGTGTGTGTGTGCGTATATGGATATACATGTATGTACATTGGTCTCACACACACACACACACACACATATATATATATATATATGGTTCTACCTGACATAGCCGAAACCACACAACACCGACAACCACATCACCGACACCACATATTCGACAGTCCATAAACACGAAACCACACATAACCGAAAGCGAAATAACCACGGTACACAAACACGAAACCCCATACACTGCACACACCACAATAACAATTATTAAAAACAAAACACATCCCCATTCCACAAACCACACACACAACACAAGCACACCAAAATCCTTACAAGCCCACACTAAACCTTACCTAACCCTAAGGTCCTCCCTAACCCTAACTCACTTAACCCACCCCCTAACCCTAACTCGGCCCCTAACCCTAACTCACTTAACCCACCCTATCCCCACAGACCCCAATCTCCACACTTACCTGCCTCGCACCCTACCGTCCGTCACTACCGCATACTCACACAGCCTTTCCCCATGTCGGCATCCTCGGCGTTGGTGTTGTCATCCGTCGTGTCGGTCTTCTGCATTGTCGATGTTCTGCCACCGGTCTTCTTCTTCGATCTTCTGGAGCTCATTCGATGTCGGTCTTAGGTAGAACCATATATATATATATATATATATATACACATATATATATATACATATATATATATATATATATATATATATATATATATATATATATATATATATACACACACACACACAATTGTGGTGGTTGTGCGTATCTCAACATTTCCCTGAAGGGGTCATTTGGGTGAATGTTTCATTTAGGGGCATGTGTATAACATGTAGTAATGAAGATGTTGGTAGGGGAAATAATTCATTTGTGTACCAGGGAAGTGCTTGTGCATGCATGGTCAGACTGCTGAAGATCGTAATACAGATACGGTGCAACAAGTATAGGTTATCTATAGCTTAGGTTTCAGTGATGATTATTATAATTTTTTGTTTATGTATTCAGCTTTCAAGAATAATTTATTATCTGTTAACGATATGCATATACTGCACTGAGGAAAACTGATAGGTTTTACTGTAACCAGAGTGATGGTCAGATGTGATAACTGGAATTATTACTTTTGTGACTAATTCTTGCATGGATGAACCAAATACGTTTGACATTTCTGCTTGTATTACTGTACTTCTGCTTATACTCAGTAGTCGGGCATGTTTCCATGCTTTGTCAGTCATGGGTGGAAATCAGGTGGTAGGAGGAAGGGCTCAATAACATCCAAGTTACTATTTTGACTGAATTATAACAGCATTGTCTTTTTGTGTGGTCTGATATAATTCCTTGACAGATATGGAAAACAGCAAACAGTCAACGGGCAGCTCACAAGGCCAGATGTTTATAGAATTGGTTCATGCATGGCTTGATGCACAGGGTCGGCGTTCACCTAACTGAGGAGGGCATTGCATTGTTCTTGACTGACCTCCACAATGGTGTGAAGAGAGCTATGCAGGATTGGTAACATGCAGCGTGTGGGAAGAATGGAAAACACCCATGACCAAGTAGGACCAGTATGGTAAGTAAAACTCTCTTATGAAATGTGTTCTGTAAAATATATTATTCTGAGTTTGTGCACATATGAAAGTTTGTTTTGGACTTAGGTTATGGAAATTATGATTTTTTTTCATATTTTGGTAAATAACTTTGCAAGGGAGAGTCTGAATGTGCTAAGTAATACCTCATTTTGAAGACAGTACTGATAGTTCCAACATGGTAAAAGAATGGTGCCTGTATGTTGGACATGTGCAAATATCAATGTTTGTTTGGGATTTAGGTTATGGAAATTATGGTTTTTTTTTCATATTTTGGTAAATAACTTTGCAAGGGAGCATCTGAATGTGTCAAGTCATATCTCATTTTGAAGAAAGTATTGCTGGTTCCAACATGGTAAAATAATTGTGCCTGTATGTTTGACACATGTGCAGATATGAAGGTTTGTTTCGGACTTAGGTTATGGAAATTATGATTTTTTTTCATATTTTGGTAAATAACTTTGCAAGGGAGCATCTAAATGTGCTAAGTAATACCTCATTTTGAAAAGATTATTTATAGTTCAAACATGGTAAAAGAATGGTGCCTGTATGTTGTACTCATAGGCAGATATCAAAGTTTGTTTCGGACATAGGTTATGGAAATTATGATTTTTATTCATATTTTGGTAAGTAACTTTGCAGGGGAACATCTGAATGTGTTAAGTAATACCTCATTTTGAAAAGATTATTTATAGTTCTAACATGGTAAAAGAATGGTGCCTGTATGTTGTATTCATAGGCAGATATCAACGTTTGTTTGGAATTAGGTTATGGAAATTATGATTTTTTTTTCATATTTTGGTAAATAACTTTGCAAGGGAGCATGTCAGTGTGCCAAGTAATACCTCATTTTGAAGACAGTGTTACTCCTTACAACATGGTAAAAGAACTATGTCTGTGCACTCTACACATGTACAGATATCACAGTTTGTTTAGTCTTGTATGATTATGAAAATTATACATTTGTAATACTTTTCATTATTATGCCCATATCATTGCAAGGGAGCATGGTGATCACACAAATGATGCATCATTTTGAAGCTGACATTCAGATGCACAACTTCTACACTGATATGTAGGCTCTGTCTGTTACAGGTGATGAGATATTATGCTTTGTTTATTTATCAGTTATGAAAAATAATATATTAATCATATTTCTGTGTATATCTCAAGAAAGGAACATCACACAGTAATGGTTAAGGTATCATTTTAAAGCTGACATTCATATTAACAAATTACATTCAAATTGTATGGGTCTGCATGGTACATTGACCAAGATATTGTGCTTTGTTTTTCCAAAAAGGTAAAAATATGCACAATATCAGCATCCCTTGCCAAATATTTAATAATGACTTTGATATACACTATCAACATTTACCCTGTTGGAAAGGTCAGTGTCTGCTGAACAACTTTCGCGTTCACATTTTTAGTGTAGCTCTTATAGTTAAAGAGTTATGAACATTTGTTTTCTGTATGGTTTTACAAATGGATTTTCTGAAAATGAGCTCAGGCTGCACTGTTGTTTCTATGGCGGAATTAAGCAGGCAGCTTTTCCTGAGCTGCTCCGGAGTGAATGAGTTAAAGTTGCAGGATATATAGGACTGGATCATCCCTTTTGTTCAAACAACTCACAAAACAGGTCAGAAATAAATTCTAGGTACTAAAACTTGCTTAAATGATTTTTTACTCAATGAATATAAAATGAAGCACTCCAAATGCTGAAAATGAATTTCTAGTTAAACAAAATGTTTGACTATTTTTTCTACATATGCCGATCTTTTTGAAGACAAAACAGGTCAGAAATGAATTCTAGGCACTAAAAATTGCTTAAATGATTTTTTATTCAATTAATATAAAATGAAGCACTCCGAATACTCAAAATGAATTTCTAGTTAAACAAAATGTCTGACTATTTTTTCTACCTATGCTGATCTTTTCGAAGACAAAACAGGTCAGAAATGAATTCTAGGTACTAAAAATTGCTTAAATGATTTTTTACTCAATGAATATAAAATGAAGCACTCCGAATGCTCAAAATGAATTTCTAGTTAAACAAAATGTCTGACTTTTTTTTTTTTACCTATGCTGATGTTTTCGAAGACAAACTAGGCAAACTCCCAGCTGTGTACTCCATGAAGTTAGACACTGAAGTCAGCCCAGCCGTCAGACCAGCAAGGAAAGTTCCAGTAGCTATGCAGAATAGAGTTAAAGCTGAGCTAGACAACTAGCTAGAAGAACCAACTGAATGGGTATCCTCCATGGTAGTAACTCAATGGGTATCCTCCATGGTAGTAGCTCAGAAGAAAAGCTCAGATGATATCACAATATGTGTTGATCCATGAGATTTGAACAAAGCACTAAAACATCCTCATCACTAAATGAGTACAGTTAAAGAAATTGCTGCTCTTATGCCAAATTTCTGTCTTAGATGCAAAAAGTTCATTTTGGCAAATTTTGCTTGACTGAAAAATTTTCAGTACACCTTTTGGCAGGTACAGATTTTTGAAAATGTAATTTGGGATAAATTCTGCCAGTGAAGTCTTTCAGCGTACATTGGAACAAAATTTTTTTCTGGATATCTATGTGCTATTATAGTAGATAATATTCTTGTAGGAGGCAATGGTGAAGTCGAACATGATAGGAACCTCAGGAATGTTCTAAAATGTGCTCGTGAAGTGAATCTTAAGCTGAATACTCAGAAGTGCAAATTCAGGCTACAAGAAGTTATTTATGTTGGTCATATGTTTACTGTTTCAGGCTTATGACCAGCTCCTTCCAAGCAAACAGCAATTCTTGAGATGCCAGCACCAGACAATATTCAAGCCCTACAACGTTTTCTTGGCATGATTAACTATCTAAGCAAGCTAATTCCAGATTTGAGCCAACTTTCAGCACCACTCAGGGAGCTGACACACAAAGATGCAACCTGATCAGAACACCAAAGAGCATTTGATGCCCTGAAACAGAGAACTGGCAGTCCACCTACTTTAAAATACTATGATGTCCATAAACCAGTAACTCTTTCTTATGATGCTTTTAAGTTTGGTCTTGGTGCAGTCATTCTTCAAGAGGGTAGACCAGTAGCCTGTGCTTTGAGAACCCTAACCCAAACCAAGATGCAGTATGCTCAGATAGAGAAAGAACTCTTGGCAATTGTGTTTGCATGTTTGAAGCTACATGATAATATTTATGGCTGACCTATTTGAATTTAGACTGGTAGCCAAGCTTTAGTCATTATCTTGAGAAAACCTATGCACACAGCTTCTGCTTGATTGCAACGTATGATGCTCAAATGGGAAAAGTATAATTTCAATCTTGTTTACACTAAAGATAAAATTCTTTATCTTGCTGATACTTTATCCAGATCACTCAGAACAAACACTGAACAGCATGAAAATGAGCAACTTGATTTTAAGTCATGAAAGTGAGAAGTTTTTCTTCCACACATCTTGATGAGCTTAGAACTCATACAGCTTCAGATCCAGCTCTCCAGAAGCTCAACCACTTTATCATTCGAGGATGGCCATCAAAGCAATCTTGCTTACCACTAGAAGTACAACCATATTTTCCCTATAGGGATGAGGATTTTGTCTGACAATGGTATCATCATGAAAGGTCCAAAAGTGATTGTCCCAAAATCCTTGCAACAAGAGTATATTAACATCTTGCATTATGGACACCCAGGAAAGTACAATTGTGTACACTTACCATAAATGTAGATGTTTGAGTGAATTCACTGTTGCAGTCATCACCTGTGGGTTATCCCTGCTGTGGTAGCCCTCGGTTGGCCTGAATACTAGAGTCAATGTTTTTGTGCGCTGGCTGCCGTCGCCTGTAGTCTGACATCAGGTTGTCAGTGCTATAAAGCAAAGCAGCCGATGTCATTACATCCATCTTTCTTGCCCTAACCCATCAGAAGCACAAGGTAAGAGAGAGAAGTAGTCCTGGGGGCTAAAAGCCAACTTGAGAAGCTTGTGTCCCCCTAGGGGAAGATGTTACATGGGGTATGGAGGGAGGGAAATCAAGACTGCAACAGTGAATACACTCAAACATCTACATTTATGGTAAGTGTACACAACTGTACTATGCTCCTCGTGTTTCACTGTTGCAGTCATCACCTGTGGGAGAATTCCCAAAGGTGAGGAAAGGGGTGGAAGGATAGGTAGAGGCCTAGGTATGGGTCAGGATGCCTTGCAGAATTGTAGAGGCAAACCCTGCCCTAGACTTAGAAAAGAGAGGTAGGTGGTAATGCTTTGTAAAGGTATGGACAGAGGTCCAGGTGGCCGCTTCCAAGATGTCTCTGTTAGGTACTCCTCTGGAGAAGGCAGTGGAAGTGGAGGTTGCCCTAGTGGAGTGGGTATGGATAGACTTAGGGATGGGTTTCCCATGTAGTCTGTAGCAAAAATGGATACAGTGTGAAATCCATTTGGAAATTGTTTGTTTGGAGATGTGTTTCCCTTCTGCCCCTGGAGCAATGGTTACAAGAAACTGGTCTATTTTTCTGAATGGCTTAGTACGGTCCTGATAGTATCTGAGTTGTCTGTGCACGTCTATTGAGTGTAGAATTATTCCACCTTATTTTGAGGGTTGGGAAAGAAGATGGGAAGGTGTATGGCCTGGTTAAGGGTCACATCAGATACCACCTTGGGCATAAAGGAGGGGTTAGTCCTCAGGTAGACTCTGTCTGCATGGAAAATGATGAAGGGATCATCAGCCATGAGAGCCTGAAGTTTTGAGACCCTTCTGGCTGAGGTGGTAGCTAGTAGGAAGGCAGTTTTCCATGAGAGGTATTTCAATTCTGTTGAAGCGGCAGGTTCGAAAGGAGGTAAAATTAGTTTTTCTAACACATAATTCAGGTCCCATAGTGGCATTGCAGGCCTTCTGGGAGGCCTGATATTAGAAGCACCTCTGAGGAATTGCTTAATCAAAGGACGAGAGAAGGGGGGTGGGTTTGACTCATAAAAAAACAATAAAACAATTCCAAACTAAAAGAATAAAAAAGCAAATGCAGTACCAGATCGGACAACTGTTTTTATTATTAAAAGAATTAGCGCTTTCGTCCTGAGCTTAATGTATTAGGAAATTCATCAGATTTACAGTGTTTCCTGTCACAGTGGCTTAAATCACTTCAAAGCCATATCATCACATCCTACTGCTCTTAAAGTGCAACAGTGTATCTAATGTAAATCTTACATACTAGCTTGTTTCAAACTTATAAGTATACATTCAACAATAAATTTCATAAATCATAAAGTTAAAAATTGTAAAATACAAAATTGACATACAATTAAATGCATATATATAACCCGAAGTTCAAGTTATTTACAACATTAAAACTAACTAAACTACCTATGCTTATAAAACCTTCAAACCACATTCTTCTGACATACTCATATACAAACATTTCCATAATACACTTTTGAAATCATATTTCTCCCCTAAACAAGTTAAAACATTAACAGCTCTGACAACATAAAAGTTCCTTTTTTAGTAAATGTCATCATCTTCTTAATGCCTTTAGTTTAAGAAGGCTACTGATGGACACACTATCATTTAGTTTTGGCCAATTTAGGGAATTTAAATGTAACTGCCATGTAAGTTCTAGTTTTTCCAACAAGTATGGCCAAGCACCCCCTCTTTCACATATTTTTAAGGATTCCAGGACTATAAATTTGAACCCATGTCCAGGATTTCCGGAATTATGTTTAGCTAGGGCGTTATATTCACACCCATCCCTTAAATTTTTTAGGTGTTAATCTATCCTGTTCTTCAATTTCCATTCCATTTTGCCCACATAAAAACAAGGGCAATTTTCACATATAGCACAATAAACCACCCTTTCACTATTACAGTTAAATCTCTCCTTGATATTTATTCGGACCCCATTTATTTCTAAATTACTAGTCTCCAGAATGTAAGCACAAAACTCACATGTACTACATTTAAACATTCACCCTTCCTCTTGTTATTTTCCTTTTGTTCTAATAGATTTTTTATTGAAGCTCCCCCTCCTGTATACACAGATAGTTTTCTCACCTAACAATTCCCTCATATGTTTTTCATTACTTAACAGATTCCAGTTTTTCATTAAAATATTTTTAATTACAACTGCATCCCTAGAAAAAGTTATTAAAAAACTGGACTAGTAAGCTGTCATTATTTGTTCAGTGTTAGTAGTAACAGTTTGTCGCTCTACACTTAGATGTGTGGTTTGTTCTATGTTATTTTGTCTTCCTATTTCTACCAATTCTTCTATATTTACATTTCCTTGTCCTGGTCTAGTTTGTACATTCAAAATGGGATCAAAATGCCTATTTTTCCTTTTTGTCATAACCTCATCCATTATTTTATCTATCAGTTCCATAGGGTAACCTCTTTTAATGAACATTCCTTTAAACAGGTCACATTCGTTAATAAAAGTTTCCCATAATGCTACCATCCGTGCTGCTCACACAAACTGCCCTTTTAGGACAGCTCTTTTTTTGTGACATGGATAACAACTGTTAAAATAAAGAAAGCTGTTAGAATAGGTCTTCTTATGGAAAATTTCAGCTAGAAATCTTTAGTTCGCACAGTCATTTTTTTAATAAAATTTCCAAGTACGGGATTTTATCTTCACCAATAGTACAAGTGAATTTTAAAAAGTCTGTTGTAACATTAATATATTCTACAAAATAAGCTGTTAACTCCTTTGGAACTTTCCATAAAATAAAGATGTCATCCAGGTAACATATTTTTGTATTACAATAAATGAAGAATGGGGATATTCTTTAAAAGCTTTTCTCCCATTCGATCATTATTATATTCACTTATAGGCCTCCACAACAGGAGCCCATAGCTATCCCTTAGTTTTAGAAATTAATATTCACCCTTAAATATAATAAAGTTATTTCCCAATACTAATTCCAGTATTTGTTCATACATATTAATTTTATTCTTGGGGATCTTTTTTGACTGTAAATAATCACAAAACCACTCACTTCCAAGGTCGTGGGGTATAACGCTATATAGATTCACTACCTCTAGTGTTATGAATACAAACTGATTACTGTATTCTAATGCGTCAGTCTTCCTTAGGAAATCCCATGAGTCTATACAGATGTAAGGTTCTCCCTTAATATATTTATTAAGTTCCTTGTCCAAGAATTTTGCTAAGGGGTAAGTAATCAAACCCCTTGAATCCACAATGGGCCTCAATGGAGGTCGATACAAGTTTTTGTGTATCTTAGGTACCCCAAAAATGATGGGAATTGTTGGAAATTCCATTGATAAATAGTTAAGTTCTTCTATTGTAATCAACCCATCAATAAACATATCCTGCAAGAAACCAGTTAATTCAGGGAACTTTTAACATAAGTTTCAGTATCTAGAATTTCTTACTTTTTATGATTATAGTCAATCTTATTCATTATGACAACCCCTCCCCCTTTGTCCAGCTTCATGATCCTTACGCCTTTATTATACATCAAAAACTCAAGTTTGAATCTTTCATCACAATTCAAATTGTCATCAAGTTTTTTTCTCCTATTTACATAACTTAATTCACAGAAATCTAGCCCATAAACCTTTCAAACATAGCCAGCAACGGAAGTATAGGAGGGTTGTATGGGCTAGAAATTCTAAGTGGGTCTCGAATCTGTTCAACATTTTCAAACATAATATTCAAGTCAAGTTTTCTCACATATTGTTTAAGATCTATTAAAGTATGCACCAAGTTGGCAGGTTTGTTAGGTACAAATGTAAAACCTTTAGACAGTAAATCACATATAGTTACATTTATATTCAAATCAGAAAAATTATAAACTCTGAAGTCCTTTGAGCCATTTAGTTCAATACTCAATGCTGGAAGTTGAAACTCACTTCCAACAATAACGGTTTCAGGATTAATAATCTCTCTTCCAAAGTTCATGTTCTCCATTGTCTCCCCCTCTATACATTCCTGTTGCCCCCCCCATTCATATGGTCTCTTCCCCACTGGTAAAAATTGGCTTGTGGTTTCCCCTGCTGAGTGCCAGTACCTCGATGGTTTATTATGTGCTCTGACCATCTCAGAGGAGGATATTCCTCCTTGTCTAAAAAGTCACTCTCTGATACTCCATTGGCATTATTGTCTGTCTCCTGTTGGTTGTTGAAATTGGTATTAATGCCATTACTGGATCTGTTGTATTGCCATTCTTAAGTAGTTGGGAGTGGGGGGGGGGGGTATGCCATGTTATTTCTATAATCCTTTTTATCTATAGCCAGTTTTTCTATTTTTCTGCTTTTAATAACCTGCATTTGCTCATCTATAGTACAAAAAATTTGACAATAGTCGAACCTATTGCTGTTAAATGCAGGGCCTTGTACTATATGCCTAACAAGAGTCATGACTTCTTTATTTAGATTTTCTATTAAGTCTTTATTGTACCTTATAACCATATGTATATATTCAAACCCAAACTTATCAAAGTTGTAGCAGTTATTTATGGAAACCTGAGCTTGCGACCAGCCCTGTAAGATATCTCCACATTCCTAGTCTTTTAGGGACTACCTTCTGTTTCAGGCATTAACCAAAATAAAGATTGTCCATTTGTAGTTTATTCATTTTAAGTAAATAGCGATCTAAATCATTAGGCGGTCATTCAAAGTAATGTTATCTGTTTCTACATTCTGCCTAAAATGAGACTCGTTTTTGAGTCAGTCACTAAATAAAGGTACATTTAAGGTAGCCATATTCAAGCTGTTATGTCCAAACTTACTAATTGTTACCTCACTTTGTCTTGTTGTTTGTCCTGTCATCAGTCTTACAGTGGGAGAAGAAAGAACAGCACCCAGTCACATGCCTTGTTCCATATTTTCATTCCTGCTAGCTCCGAACTCTGAATTTTGTGTAGAAGTGCCTGGTGTAGGATGCGAGTTCAATTGTAGTGAAGCTGACTGCTCCAAATGCTCCATGCGTTCCATTAGTTGTTGTAGTAATATTGTCAGTTCCCCTGCAGATGAATCAGGGCATCCATTCACGCTTGACTGTGTGGAATTCAGTTGAATACTTCTGTGCTGCTCTGTTTCCAATTGCAAAAGTAAACAAATCCAATAAGAGGCAATAAAACAATTCCAAACTCAAAAAATAAAAAAATGAATGCAGTACCAGATCGCACAACTGTATTTATTAGTAAAACAAATAAACGCTTTCGTCCCGAGCTTAATGTATTAGGAACTTCATCAGATTTACAGTGTTTCCTGTCACAGTAGTTTAAATCACTTCAAGCCATGACATCACATCCTACTGCTCTTAAAGTGCAACAATGTATCTAATGCAAATCTTATATACTAGTTTGTTTCAACCTTGTAAGCATACATTCAACAGTATTTATTGTGCTATATGGGAAAATTGATTTAAAGGTTTTATAAGTATAGGTACTTTAGTTTTAATGCTGTAAATTACTTGAACTTTGGGTTTTATATATATATATATATATATATATATATATATATATATATATATATAATTGTATGCCAGTTTTGTATTTTTCATTTTTTAACTTTATGATTTATAAAATTTATTGCTGAATGTATACTTATAAGATTGAAACAAGCTAGTATATAAGATTTACATTAGATACACTGTTGCACTTTAATGGCCGCTGTGGTGCAGCGGTTAGCATTGTCACCACACAGCAAGAGGTTCTCCTGTTCGATTCTCGGCTGGAGCACCTTCTGTGTGGAGTCTGCATGTCCTCTCCATGGTCAAGTGATGTATAAAGACATGCAGGTACGTGCGTGCGTGAATGGATCTGCCTTCTTTGAAGGTTGGGCATCGGGCGGGCAACTCAGCACCGTAAAAAAATCCACTGCCAATCATTAATGGACCAGAGTTCTGCTGTGGTGACCCCTAAGTGGGAAAAGCCGAAAGACAAGGAGGACACTGTTGCACTTTAAGAGCAGTAGGATGTGATGTCATGCTTTTGAAGTGATTTAAACTACTGTGACAGGAAACACTGTAAATCTGCTGAAGTTCCTAATACATTAAGCTCGGGGCGAAAGCACTTATTTGTTTTACTAATAAAATTAGTTGTGCAATCTGGTACTGCCTTCGCTTTTTTGTAGGTCTGAATCATAATGGGCAGAGATGGACAAGGCATGGATTTTAATAGAGGAGAAAGAGAGGCGACTATTGAGCAACTCTGCTAGGTAATCCAGGATGAGAGGGATGGAAGGTTGGATGGTACTGCCCCCTTTTGATTGTTGAGCAGAATCTTTTCCATTTTCCTGCATATGATTTTCTTGTGCTGGGCCTTCTGGCTTCTGTGATGATGTCCAGGACCTGTTTGCTTAGCAGGGACTCCTTGTTAGTTTTTAGTGTATAAGCCATGCTGAAAGATTGAGAGCCTGTAGGTCTGGGTGCAGTACCTTCCCCCTCTCCTGGGTCAATAGGTCTGACAGCTTTGGGGGCTGTAAAGTCAGACTGCATAATAAGGGGTACCAATGCTGTCTGGGCCAATCTGGAGCAATGAGAATGGCCTTTGGTCTCTCCTCTCTTATTTTGATCAGAACCTGCTTGTTGATGTACCACATCACTGTGGTGTTGTCTGTTTTTATAAGGAGGACCCCTGGCCTGTGATGGGGTTGAAAGGAAGTCGGAGTATTCTGTACTGCCATCATTTCTTTCTGGTTAAAGTCCAAGTGAAGTTGCTGGGCATTCCAAAGGCCTTGGGTACACCTGCCTGCTAGGTGAGCACCCCAAGCAAAGTCTGGTGAAGTAGAGAGGAAGGAAGCTCTGCTTTTCTGGGTATAGGAAAGCCATTTGGGTTGCTGTGTCTAGCACAGCTCCCAGGAAAACAATTTCTCTGATGGGGTTTTGTTTTGATTTTTTTCTTGTTAGTGGTGAACCCTAGGGAAGTTAGGAGTGATTTGAGAAAGAGAAGGTCCTGGAGCAACATTTCTTTGCACTCTGCCTGAATGAGGCAGTCATTCAGGTAAGGGTACATCTGTATATTTCTCTGTCTGCAGAATGCTATAACTGGGGCCAAGCATTTGGTGAATACTCTGGGAGCAGTAGATAAGCCAAAGGGCAGTGCAGAGAACTGAAAGTGTTGATAGCCTGCTCTGAAGGACAGGAATTTTCTGCATGATTCCCTGATTGGGATGTGGAGGTAGGCATCTTTTAGGTCTAGTGTCACAAGCCAGGCATGTAGTGTGAGCATAGGCAGGAGCTGCTGCAAGGTTAGCATTTTGAATCTGGGGACCACCAATGAGGTGTTCACTTTGGATAGATCCAGGATGGGGTGTCAAGTGCCCTCTTTTCTGGAAACAAGGAATATTTTGGAGTAAAAACCTTTTCCTGTTTGATCTGGAGGCACAGGTTCTACTGCTCCTCTGGGATATTAGAGCTTGGACCTGTTTCAATGCCTCTGCCCAGTGGTTTGGGGGGAGGTCTGTGTACCCTCTTGGAACAGGGAGTTCACTGAAGGAGAATCTGTATCAATGAGAAATGATTTTTAAGACCCATTGGTCCTTGGTTATAGAGACCCAATTGTCCTTGAAGAGGGTGAGCATTCCTCTTAGTTTTTGATCAGTGAAAGGAGGGCAGAGGGGGGGTGGGAGAGTCATTGTGAGTGCTTGCCATAGAAGCTTGGCTAAGAACTCCCTGCCTTAGACATGGATGTGGCCCATTGTTTGCTTCTTTACTCACCCTGGGATGGGAGCCTGAATGGCCTATCCCTATGGGGCTTATCCTGGCCCTGTCTCCTAGGTGCAGGGAAGGCCCAGTGCTTAGAGGGAACATTCCTTCTGAATCTGGGAGGTTGAACTTGAAAGAAATCTTTTACTGTTTGCATAGATTTTGCTTTGTCTTCCATCTTTTTAAGCACCTCCTCTGCTTTTCCCCCAAACAGGTGCTCCTTATCTAGGAGTGCATCAATAAGTTTAGACTTGACATGATCAGGGAGAGGTTGCTCCTTCAGCCATGCATGTCTCCTAATAACTGATCCTTTCACTGCTGCCTTGCTAGAGGCTTCTAGGGTGTCATATCCACATTGTAATGAGTGTTTGGCCACTTGACAAGCAGAGTGTAGTAATTCTGCCAGCTCTTTTGAGTTGGCACAGTCAGGAGAGGTAGCAATCTTCTGTTTTAATTGTTCCAAAGTGTGTTATTGATATTTAACATATGGATCTGACAATTGAGTGCTCTAATAGCTAAGGCTGCAGAGGTGTATACTTTCTTACCCTATCTATCCAGAGCTCTGGAGTCTTTGTCAGAAGGAAGAGGATTCTTAGCAGAACTAGTCTTAGCTCCTTTGGGTCTGTGTGTAGTGACCTCAGGGTCTGCAGCAGGATTCCTGTGCAGTTATTTGTGAGAATCCATTACACTGTAGTATTTGTCAGGTTTACTTGGAGCAGGAAGCAGGGCATCAGGGGCTAAGCTGTATTCATGGAAAACATCATCCACCACTTCCAAAATAGGTGAGATGGCCAGCGGTCTGTGCTTGGGCAGGTCCAGAAACTCTCAAAGTCATTTCTTAGACTGTAGGAAGTCTTGAGATTCCCACTGAAATTGTTCCCTAAGGGAGTGAAGGGTTTACCGAAAAGAGAGGTCCTTTGGAGGGGGGGCAGAAGGGATGGATTCCTCTGCATCTGAATCATCATAAATGGTTAAGGGCTATTGTTCCTCTTCAAAAGCAGAATAATCAGATTCCTCAGACTCTTGGTCTGTCATAATTTCTGGAGAAAAATGCCTTTTTCTTTTTGGAGTGAGGGCCTGAGTATGTTGGATAAGGGAGATGAGATCCTCTGCCATTTTAAGCATTTGAGCTTGGAGTGGAGGAGCAGTAGCAAGATGGTGGCTAGAAGCAGATTTCCTAGAAGTTGCCTGGCTTCTAGGCCTGACAGAATCCGTCAGTCCCTTAGAAGTGATAGTCAGATGCGAAGACATCTGTTTTTGTCTAGAATTGGTAGTGTGAAAGGCCTGCTCAGAAGACAGTGCATGCGTTGCGGCTCTGGACCTAACCGAGGCAGAGACAGACAAAGGCGTGGAAGATAAAGTGGATTTCTGCGGCATACTGGACCCCAAAAGGGTTTCGGCAGAGGCCTGCATAGAAAGCGAGTCAGGCATCAGGGGCTGTGAAAGAGCCTCACTGAATTCTGGAGAACTGACGACTTGCTTAGCAGTATCGTTATCGGTAGGCTTAGCCTTGTGTGGCCTGTCTCTGTCTTTATCTCTATGTTTTTTTTGGAATGTCAACAGATTGTTGGCTGATGGATGCCATATCAGAATTTGAAGATGGAACATGAAAATAGTTGTCTACAAAAAGAGCTCTATGGCGAATGGTTCTCGCATTAAAGAGGGTACAGAACCGGCAACAAGGGACTTTGTGGTCTGGGCCTAAACAAGTGATGCAGTAAGAATGAAAGTCTCACTGTGGGATCTGTTTTCCACAAGCAAGACAATTGTGAACTTTTTTGGACATCGGTTAGAGCAAGAAAAAAGGGTCCCCAATGAGGTACTTAGCTTTAGACGTTTTCTGCTGAAATTCAACTTCTGGTAGGGACTGACCCGCACTCATGCAAACTGCTTCTGCTACGGGTTCCACTGCAAGAAAGACTGATGTAATGATGTTGGCTGCCTTGCTTTAGAGCACTGACGATCTGATGTCAGACTACAGGCGACAGCAGCCGGTGCACAAAAACATTGACTCTGGTATTCGGGCCGACCGAGGGCTACCACAGCAGGGATAACCCATAGGTGATGACTGCAACAGTGAAATACGAAGAACATCTTATGCTACCAAAAGAAGGGTGAGAGGACTAGTATTTTGGCCTTCTATGTCAAGATATATTGAGAGAGTACTTTCATCTTGTTCTGTTTGTAATAGTACTAAACCGCATCAACAGAAAGAACCATTTTAGCTAAACCAGATTCCTGAACTACCTCAGTCAACATTTTCGAATGGAATGGGCAGCATTACTTGGTGTTAGTAGACTCTTATTCATACTGGTTTCAGATTGTCCTACTTCCTAATCTCATGTCCACTACTGTCATTACTAAGCTGAAGAGACATTTTTCTGTCCATGGTAGTCTGCACAAAGTTATTTCTGACAATGGTGCACAGTTTACAAGTCAGCAGTTCAAGATATTTGCTGAAGAGTTGGACTTTATTCGTGTTACAAGTAATCCTGAGTACCCACAGTCAAATGGTTTAGCAGAATGTGCAGTTCAAAGTGCAAAACAGTTTTTAGAGAAGTCGAAACAAGACAATATAGATGTTTTCTTGAATCTCAGAATATTTCCTCACAATAATCATCTTGGTTCACCTACCTAAAGACTAATGTCAAGACAAACCAGAACCACACTACCAATCAATAGCAATTTGCTGGTTTCAAGTGTTAAAAACAACAAAGCAGTGAAAGCTCAACTCCTGAAAAAGCATTTGTCTCAGACATCCTATTATAATAAGATCAGCTAACCACTCAATCCATTACAAGAAGGGGAGATAGTCAGGATGCAGACAACAAATGGTTTTGATTAGAGTCATGAAAAATGAAAAATTTAGGTCCAGAACAAGATTGTACATTGTACATCATAGAATTGCAAGGAATATAATTTAGATGGAATCGGAAACATTTTAGTAACAGTGTCCGAGCATACCTCTCCACTGTACAGATTTTCGCAAGTTCCTCCTAAAATCTGTACCTTTCTGGCAAATAGCTGAAGACAGACATAATTAAATAATGACAAATATTGACTCCACTTCCTTCAGAAAATTCATGCTAATGAATAGCCTATTAATCTATCAACTTTCTAAGTTTGTAATAGCAATATTTAAAATCTGTCCCTATTTGTCCCCCATCATTTTAGGATTTGTCCAGATTTTGTGCTCTAAGAGGTTGAGAGGTGCGTGTCCAAGCCAGTATTACAGCATTTTGCCTGCGATAAAGACTCTAGTTCTCAGAGTGATTTATCCAAAGTTCTAGTTCCAGAGGACATTCCAGCAAATATCCCTGTTCCTGAGAATATCCTCAAGAGTCCTAAAGCAGATCATTCACCAATGACTGTCCCTGTTGATAAACCCAGTCCTAACTGCTACATTACTAGATCAGGTCGCATTTCCAGACCATGTTTCAGATACATGGCAACTTGGACATGAATGTTGTTTTGTTCATTACTGTCTGCATAATTTTCATGCCTAATCAAATGTCATTATCACTGCAAAACAGCTCAGTAAAGAGGGAGGATGTAGACCAGTGTGTGTATGTACCTTTAAGAAGCTTTCCAGTGAGCTAGCACTTGTATATAAATACTGAGCATTTGCAAGCAAGACTGCTATTTTGTAGTGAGCTGCAGAGGTGTAATCATGTAGGCATGTGTAGTAGTCAGTCAGTTAGTTAGTTTGTTTATATTTTATGTTGCTGCTATCAATCCTGATGTGTTTGTATGTAATTAAGTATATAAACAAACACCTGAGCCTCCTCGTCTTAACTAGCCACACAAGATGAGTGACATAGATCTCAACAGGGAGGGTGTACACATGGGGTGGTGCAACCTTCACCCATGTTAGAAAGTTCTACATCCAGAATGTTTGGGTGTCTTGAGCTGGTGTCAACCAACTGGTCTAGGGCACTGGAACTGATGAAGTCCAAGAACCTTTGGGCAAGTGTCTTGGCACATGTATAATTTACCCAATATATGGATGAGTAGTTAAAGTCATCTAAAACCAGGGTGTTTGGTTGTATCATGAGTGATTCAATTAGGTCCAAGTATGCAGTGTGAGTATCCTGGTCCATGGAGGAGGTGCTATTACTGGCAATAACTCAGAGTGGGGTCTTACTTACAGTCAATTGGACCTGGATTTGTTCAAGGGAATTGCTTTGTTTAACTAGAGGTGTATTGATGCATTTTTCGCGGTGGTGCAGCAGTAGCGTTGTTGCCTCACAGCAAGAGGTTCTCCCATTCGATTCTCGGCTGGAGTGTGGGGAGTGCCTTCTGTGTGGAGTCTGCATTTCCTCCCTGTGGCTGGGTGGGCGTTCGAAAGACATGCGTAAATGGGCGTGGCTTCGTTGAAGGTTGAACATCGAGCTGGCTCCTCGGAGTTCGTGAAAATCTACTGTCAATCATTAGCAGACCGGAGTTCCGCTGTGGCGACCCCTAACCAGGAAAAGCCGAAAGACAACAACAACTAGAGGTGTATTTATCTTTGATGAATATTGATACTCCACCTCCTTTAGTTCTCTCACTTTCAGTTTGTGATCTGAATGTATGGAGGGCATTATAGGCCAGTATGGTATGAAACAACAAAAGGAGTAAGGGATGTTCCCTGGTGTCCTGGTCAGACTTTTCCTAGTCATTGCAAATACCATCTCGGGTCTCCCCTGAAGAGAGACCATTGGCCTAGTGGGTCTAATTTAATAAATAAATAAATACATAAAAAAAAAACTAAGTGCATACATACATATATCAGTTAATGAAAATACTCCCTGAATGGTGTTAAAATACAGTTGCCAAGAGCAGAGCACGTCTCTTTAAAAATGCAAAGCTGATGGCATAAATAACATGCATTAAAGATATATAGCCAGTTTTCAAGTGAAAAGTAAGCTGTCATTCAGTGATTTACCACTACGCCACTTGAACACACCACTACCATATGCATGGAATTGTACTTTTTATGTTTAAGCACAGGGCATGTAATATTTTTTAAACAACCTACTAGCAGGACCATCTAAGCATGTTTTCATTTTTCAGTTGTGATGGCTGCATTCAGGGTATTTGGCTTTTCAAATCAGATTTTTCAGCTTTTCCTCATCAGACCTGTGTGCCAATTTTGAATACTTCTGGATTTTATTAACATAAATAGCAATTTCCTTTTTTTTTGGTTCAGCAGACCCTTTTCAACTATTAGCCATGTGCCAAACCTAAGGGTAAATTCATGGGCAATTTAAATTAATCAGTTAACTGACATATTTTTATGTGGCTGGAGGAAACTGATGTACCTAGAGAAAACCCACATGATCACAGCGAAAACATAATAAATTCAACAGTCAGTCAACAAATTCAAAGGTTGAATCTCCTGCTCATAAAGCCAAAACCTTCACTGCTGAGGTACCATAAAGCCTTTTTCTCTATACAAGCTGTTCAAACAATACACCAATTTCTTATTGTAGGCATATAAGACAGTTAGAATTTCTCTGAAATGCAATGCTATACTGCAAAGTAAAATTTCATAACCTAAAACATTTAAACCACAATGTTATCCCTAAATCCTGAGGGAACCTACAATAGAAATAATGTAGTTAAAAAGTTTGTCTGTCACCCACTGGAATAATTCCTAATATACAAGGCACACTATACTTAAAAACCCAAAAGTCTGCATTCCCCTGTAGTGTGCATTAAAACAGAGAAAGTAGTCCAGACAGTTATTAGTGAAACCCTGTCAGTTATATGTACGGATTGGTAAAAGCCCAAAGTAACCCTCTCTCCGAAGATAACTTTTATATATGGTTTAAAATCTACATTTCCACTGTAGAAAGTTATACTGATTTTAACTACATGACATATTCAGTGTACGAAATTCATGTAGCAGTTTTTTTCGCTAATTTTAAACCTCTTGTTCCACACCAGTCTTGTCTTAGTCCCAGTTTCTACAACTGCACATGACATGTGTATGAGTCGATCCAAAAGAAGCCTAATTCGACTGAGCCTAGGAAGAAAATCCTTTCATCCTTCACTCAGCCATTGTTTTCACATATCTAACAACTCCAACAAGCTCTGCATTCTAAATATGGCATGTGTCCCCCTAAGCATCTTACCTGAAGCCTTTATGCATATTGCAATTAGTTGTTCACCCCAGTCAAGGAAGTGAGAATTAAACCATATCATTTAATCAGCTTTTAACAGCTAGAAATATATTTCAGATACAAATTTCTACAACTGACTGCCCATTTCATTATTGTAAGTCCCACATTCAAATTCTTTCTCACTTCACAAGAGAAAAATTAAGAAATGAAGTGTTGGCCTACTAGCAGAAAACAGACACTAAACCAGATGTGATGTAATATATTATAATGGAATTGGAAGGGCTGTCTACAGCCCTTCATCGAGAGTTAAGTTTCTGATTTTAGATACAGTGCTTAAATATCCACTTTTGTCTAAAATGGGAATACATAATTTCTAAGTTATTTATTTAACATCTGAAACATAATAACAAACAGCTCTTGCCAACCTAAAAGCTTGAGTAATTGCAGTACCTATATTGCTCCAATAAGAAGTAATACATCACATCTGTGTCCCACTGTCATTGTGTTCACTTCTCAGGAGGAGCCAGGGGAAATGCCTACTTACCTTTAGACATTGTCTGCCACAGGAGGCAGCTAACCTGGTCAGTAGTCTCACTGTATGACTGGATTGTACTGGGTGAGGGGGACATTCATCAACAAATCCAAAGTAGATTTCCCCCAAATAATAACTCATTTTTAATAGATGCAGCAGTGGCCCTTCCTTAACAAACATACAACCACTGTGGTATTCAGGGCCAAGGGGAAGCAGTGGTACACACAGATGCAGGCTTTACATCATTACACAAACTAGCCTTTAAATATATTTGACGCTTATTCTAACCCAGCTTTATCTGTGTCCCCAGATGAAGTAACTGTATTGTAAATAAATCTGCTCAACAGCCATATAATTCTGGTACATGCACTGTGTAGCATGATGTTTAACTTTTAAAGCCATTTATTATCTACTTTGGAATTGTTACCATATTTTTAATGTGCCTTTGTTAGAAATAAATAAATTTACTATTGCATTTCGGAATCATGTTGCCTATTTCTTTCACTATGATGGTCAATGAAAGTTCAACTGCAGTAGTTAGTTCTACTGTTTAGAGTTGGAATGTAATTGGTGTTTTTTTTCTCTCGACAGTTTACAATCCCGCAGTCATTAAACAGTGCTTTAGAAGATAGTAAAAAATAAAGGTCAGTGTTACCAATGGGCTTTACATCACAGTTTACATGGGGACATAATTTCTATCACTTGCTAGTTATCTACAAGGTGTTGTTTGTTTCATATACATATATAATAATAATAATAATAATGTATGTACATCTTCTTCTTTTGGCTTTTCCCAGTTAGGGGTCACCACAGCAGATCACCTGTCCGCTCATGATTGGCAGTGGAATTTTACATTGTTGAGTTGCCAGCCCAGCGCCCAACCTTCCACAGAAGGCACACACACACTCACACCTAGGGCCAATTTAGAGTGTCCAATCCACCTACTGTATGTCTTTGGGATTTGGGAGGAAACCAGAGCACCTAGAGGAAACCCAAGCAACCACAGGGAGGACATGCAGACTCTGCACACAAGGCACCCCAGCCAAGAATCGAACCAGAGAACCTCTTGCTGTGAGGCGACAACGCTAATCGCTGCACCACCATGGCCACCCACATTAATGTATGTACATCTACTGATATCTATCTATCACTATAGATAGATAGATAGATAGATAGAAAACAAGTGATAAACATTAACAATTTTAGGATGGATAAGTAATAACCACATCTCAGCACCTTTTCCACTGCCACCACAGGCCCATGCTACCCCAGGCCCATACTGTATATGATTTTAGTCTCTAGAGAAACAGTAGAACTGTATGATAACCAGTTATATCGCATTATATGCAGAATATATTATTTATATTTTGATTGACAAAGTTATTTTAAATGTTAAGTGATTTTGATCTTTTTTAATATTTCATGGATGCATCTTGCCAAAATAATTTTAATTATCAGTAATTTTGAAAATAATAGCATTAATTTAACATCTTGAGTTCCAAATTGAAGTAGACTTAATATTTCAGAAATTATAAATCACCATGTAAAACAGTAACCAGAGCTTATGTAAAATTATTTTGTTTTCCATTTACTTTTTATTTTGTTTTCAGATTTCACAAATTAGACCTGTACTCAGCTCTGTAACAGTCACGTTCAATTCTCTTTTAAAAAATAATAGAGTCCAACTCAGGATGTCTAGTATTTGATACTATCAAACAGCACAAAAAGTTATAAGTAGCCTTTGGCTGTAAGTCACAGATGAAATGGTCACTTTGGCTGTGGTTCACTGATCATACTATATGTGCCCGAAAGGCATTTTTATGAACAGCCATTGTTTCTAGTCCTATGCAACAGCAAGGAGTCTGACAATACTTTGACTCCTTCATATTTTAAACTACAGGCTTTAGTGTAACACACTAAAATATTTTTCAAAGGCAGGTTCTGAACTTCAGCCAACCAGAAACAAAATGTTTCCTTTACAATGTATAATGAATGTTTTGCTATTTAATATATTTCCTTTTGAAGGAGATATAAGTAAGTTTCAAACAATGCCCTGAGGAAACTCATCAGCATTAAATCAAACCCGATGATGCATTTCAATTATTTATACGTGTACTATCTCTAAATCAACTGCAAACTGTAAAGCTTTTAAGTTATTGGATATGTTTATGAAAATGAACAGTGCTGTAGGTTTCATAAGTTCTCAGTGGTTGCTCACTAAGCACTTAATAGGATATAATTCAAGTCTTTGAATACTGTAGAGGCAAACAATTCTGAAATATTTATTGTTTTATTTATTTACTGACATTTGTTTACAAGGAAAGTCCAACTGGGCAAAAGCCCTTTTTTCATTGGAGGCCTGGGTAGAAAAGCTCCAAAGTACATAAATATAATAAAGGCATATAGCATTAAAAACAGTAAATTGATAAATTTGTAATGTTTAAAGTAATAAATTGACATGTGCCTTAAGTCAAACAAAAATTTGGTTATATCGTATAAAGTTTGAAAGCAATATAATATTCTACAAAGTAATGATTTGTAGGAACAGAGTAAGGGATGGAGAATACAAAGATTTGGTTAGTCAGCTGGTTTTAAATGTTAGGAGTCAATTTGGGAAAATAAGGAGAGGTAATTGGAGAACAGGAGAAAGGTACTGAGAAGACTTATAGGCCGTAGGGTAGAGACAGGTAGAAATAGATGTGTATGGTTTTAAAGGATTAATTGTTTTCATGATGTCATAATGATATTTACTAAGTGACTGGATGAAATCATTTTAAAAAAGTTATATAAGGACATGGGTGATATGAACAGTTATATCTTTGACGTATGATGAAACATTGCTAGAACGTGAAAGCGCTTACTATTGGATCCTGTATATGTTTTTTATTTCGGATTAAATTGAGTTAAATAAAAGCTGTGGCGAGCCTCTTCTGTTGCTGTTTTGCTATTTTGGATTTTGTTCTGGAGAGGCACCTTGCTCAGGACTGACTGGTTGTTTTTGCACGATAGTTTAACAAGTAAGGTGGGTCTGGAAGACAACTGTAGGGCCTGCGTCCTTTCCATTACTGAGATACATCACTATAATCAGCAGTCAAGTGGCACCATATCATGTAGTTGATACAAGATATGCAAAAGGAAACCCTGCACTTATTCAAGCATAACTTGGACCAATGGATGGGAAATCATAAATTTACCTCTGGTCTGGCACCTATGTCACTATTAGAAAAAGGACAGTGGGAAATGCTTGGCCAGTCATGACCAAGTTATACATACACCCCCCCCCCCCCAATAAAAAACTATCAATTCAATATGTTTAGGAAGGATGGCTAGGCTCAAAAGGGTACTTTGGGATTGTTAGTCTATAAGAGAATTACCTAAGCATTGTGGGTGTTAGAAGATAATATATAATCAACATTTGTCTGTTTATACTAAATATACTAAATGACCTACCTGCCTTAAATGTATTATAATAAATCTGGAAGTGCTGTGTGAGAATATTATGTGTAACAATCTTATCACAGGTGACCTTAGTACTGTATACCAGATACATGGCACATGGCATTTTGGAAATATTTATATAATCTTGGCTCAATTAGTATACAGTCAAAGAGCAGTGCACTGAAATGTAGCATTCTCTGAGGGGCAGATCAGTGCATCATTCATTTCAGTTGTGCAGTCAGTGCAACATGTAGAGGCAAGGGCCCTCGAGGTATGGCAGCAGGTTAGGATATACCAAAAATGGCACTGTCTTCCCAAGCAGCTGGTCACAACACAGGGATATCTAGGGAGGTGGTATGTCTGTTTCAGGGGTTCAAAGCAACAGAGACTTTGTGCCTGTGTTCATTACCACCTAAGTAGAGCTTGTGGGTACTATTTAACTATTAATCTATTTAGTTACCAGAACATTAGTCTAAAGACACATTTTAGGCATGAGCAGGAGTAACTACATACAGAATATATTTTAGAACAATGATTCTCCATGGAATTGACAGGATGTACAAAAACATTACAGCACACTGAAGTATAAAGTGTTAATTAATTAAGAATGTTGTTTCTTTTGGCTTTTCCCGGTTAGGGGTCGCCACAGAGGAACTCCGGTCCGCTAATGATTGGCAGTAGATTTTTACGTGCCGAGTTGCCGGCCCTGATGCACAACCTTCAACGAAGGTACACCCATTTGCGCATGTCACCACACAGAAGACACTCTAGCTGAGAATCGAACAGGACAGCGTCTTACTGTGAGGCGATAATGCTACCGCATCACCACCACCGCAGTTTAATTAATTAAGAATAATATAAGAAAAAGAATATTTTACAGCATGAACATAAATATAAAATGTATACTGGAATCAGTGAGTATAAAACTGTCAAGCAAAATAAAGCTCAATAAATTTGGCTGTGAGTCAATGTGAATACTCAGACATTTTGATGCTTAAAGCTCTAACCTGCAGCTTTAAATCATATATCAGAGAACAGGCTGTCTTTACGTTTATTTTGAAATCCTTGCAAGGATTTCAGGTTAGAAATTTCAGCAGGGAGCTAGTCCCAGCATGTAGGTGCAAGTTTGAAGAATGCCTTTTCACCAGACCTAGCAAGGCAAAGTAAACTACCAGTAATTATATATACAGCTTTCATCTTTAGGCAGAGTGTGAAATGAAGAGACAGATGCACATATCCTACAGCATGTACAACACAAAATTACTGGGGACAGGGGGTCACATGATATGAGAGAACAAAAAGCACAGCACACTGTATGCTGTAAATGCATAGAGGCACTTTTGGTATTACAGTACATGCCCATACTGGTTGTGGGGGATGAAGAATTTGGGGGGAGGGTTGAAGAAAGATATGTAATAATTTTACTTAACACAACTTGCATATAAATATGTGTGTGTGTGTGTGTGTGTGTGTGTGTGTGTGTGTGCATATGTGTGTGTGCATGAGTATGCGTGTGTGTATGTCCATGTGCTCTAGAGAATTTGCAATCATGCAAAATATAAAAACAAATACATAGTGTTCGAGTATACAAGCACATAACATAAGTAAAAATTCACAGCACAGTATTCTGCAGTACAATACAAATACCATGACAGAAGTATATATTATATGAGAAGTACTTTCAGTATTAAAACAGGTGACGTCCAGCAACCTTCTGTGTCTTGTTGTCATCAGCACACAAGTGTGTGTGTGTGTGTGTGTGTGTGTGTGTGGATGTGTGTGTGTGTGTATGTGTGTGTATGTGTGCATGTATACACACGTGCATGTCTGTGTGCAGCACTGTAAATCTCCTAGAAGATAGACTTGCACAAAATGAAGAAGTAGGTAAGAGTTCCCACGATCTCTGAAGTTTTACTTGCATCATTACCTATTCATGCATACATGTCTTTATGTGCTCCACATTATAGCATATTTCAAGAAATACAGTCTGCACTTGATTGCTGGTGCATGTATGTATGTAGCTCTTACAGATGACATCCAACAATCTTCTGTGTCTTGTTCTCATCTGCATGTGTGTGTGTGTGTGTGTGTGTGTGTGTGTGTGTGTGTGTGTGTGTGTGTGTGTGTATACGAGTGACAGACAGTGAGTGTGTTTGTTTGTGTGTGTGTGTGTGTGTGTGTGTGTGTGTGCGTGTGTGTGTGTGTACACGAGTGAGAGACAGTGAGCGTGTGTGTGTGTGTGTGTGTGTGTGTGTGAGTGTGTGTGGGTGTGTGTGTGTACACGAGTGAGAGAAGACAGTGAGTGTGTCTGTGTGTGTGTGTGTGTGTGTGTGTGTGTGTGTGTGTGTGTGTGTGTGTGTATGCTGACTTCTTACAATCATGCAAACAAACCCTAATAAACATGATACATCAAAACATTTATGGATGGTAGCATTTCACTTGCTAAATTCTCATTTGCTAAGCCAAGTGAATTGAATGCTGTTTTAACCGACTGTTCACTTTACTACACAGTCATATTTCTGATTTTTTTTTTTTTACTGAAAGAGCTAAGTTGAATTGGATTAGAGTAAGTGTTAGGTAAGGTGATGCATTTAGGTGTGTGTGTGTGTGTGTGTGTGTGTGTGTGTGTGTGTGTGTGTGTGTGTGTGTGTGTGTGTGTGTGTGTGTGTGAGTTTGTCTGTGCAGAAGTGCAAGCAAAAGTGTTTTGGGTTAGTCTAAGATTCAGGAGTAGGTAAGGGGATAACGGGATAGACTGGGTTGTTCTGTGTGAGTGATTCAAGTTGAGTAAGGCTAATATAGGAGATCGATTTATTTATGTATGTGTTTGAGTGTTTTGGGTTAGGGTTAGATTAAGGGCTAGGCTAGGGG
>NC_056740.1:80634105-80661605 GCF_019279795.1 Protopterus annectens | reverse complement strand
CACTGCAGGCAACAAAAATCAGGTGTGTATTCTGTACAGCCAGTAAGGAAAGGAAAAAAACACCATCCCACTTGGCTTTTAAATCAAAAACAGTAGATTAAATGTTTTCCACACTACAAATACACAGTCTATATATATATATATATATATATATATATATATATATATATATATATATATATATATATATATATATAGCCCTTCCAGCAATGGCTTGCACTTGAAATCGAAATCTGAGGCTAAAACTTTCTCCTAGATAGAGATTCCAGATCGGAGTTATACATATCTCCAACAGGTATATCACTACATAAAACCCAATTGGGCTGTCATACACCAACCCTTCATGTTCTTCAAGCAAAGTCATGCTTACCTCTTTGTGACTCTCTGCATGAGAATCAAGCTTTTCTGAAATCCTTTGAACAGGGACCCTACTTTTACACACAGCAGTAATTTGCAATTAAAACATCATTACTGAAAAACACATGAATGTCACTATCATTGCTGAAAATGTTCTCATACAGGTTACTATGGTAAACTTAATACTCATTATTTTATGCATCCACACAGCACGGAAAATAAACTTTCTTTGAAATCGCTTACAAAAAGTAATCCACATATTAATTTAAACTAGAATAACACTAGTGCTCTTGCAAATTAACCTCCAAGGGAAATAACCCATTTACATTCATGCTCTCATATAATCTATCACATTATCAATCAACAGTGCAGCTCTTGAAGAAATGTCTACTATAAATAATGAATGAGTATATGGAATTTGTAGTTGACGCCCATGAAATGAACCATGAAGTTTATCACATGTGTTAGTAATATAAATTGCTGACTTAACAGGAAGAATGTTAATTCAAAATATTAAGTTAGGCATTCTTTCTAATATCACAAAGTCAGTCATCTTTTACTTTTTACAGTAAGTCTGAAGTTATGCTATTATTGTCAGCTGGTGGCCTCATTTTTAGTTTGGCCCTTTTCTCCTTTGCCTCATGCACCCTCCCCCAAAGAATCAAAAGGAAATTGGGTAAAACCTGTATAATACATCATGAAAGCACATGACTTCATGGAATCCATTGGAGCCATTAGTTTCCTGATGTTACTGTGAAATTACTGCATACTGTTATATATATATATATATATATATATATATATTCAGTGGTTATAAGAGATAAAAATAATTGGTTGATATATAAAGACCATATAGTGGTTTAGTTAGCCTGTTTCCCAGTTTGAAGAAATGCAATAGACTATATATCACATCTCAAAATGGCTCCATATTGAAATGTTGGGACTTGCAATGCTGAGTCCTAACAAGCCAAAAAAAATTGGATGGGAATTATAGGAGAAGAACAAATATCGAACATTACTCTTCCCCTTTAAACATGTTTTTTTTTGCAGACACCACACACCCTAAATTTATATGTATCAACTCAAAGATTAACATACTTTAGAGAGAAGGCAACATTTTAAGAAATGTCATTTTTGGACTTCGTATATTTAAGTTTGGATTCTCTGCCATTCAGTCACAACATTATGAGATTCAACATTACAAGTCCTGACCATTCAAATGTTTACCATCTGGAACAGTAACGGTTCACTATTATAGTGAGAGTGTGTGTGTGTGTGTGTGTGTGTGTGTGTGTGTGTGTGTGTGTGTGTGTGTGTGTGTGAGTGACAGTTTTGGGTGTGTGGTGTACCATATGCGTTTACATGTGTTGTGGGGGGCGTGGTAGATGCGAGGTGCCTGTGCAGCGTGTGTGTGTGTGTGTGTGTGTGTGTGTGTGTGTGTGTGTGTGTGTGTGTGTGTGTGTGTGTGTATGTATGTGTGTGAGACCGTGCAAGGTGTCTTGTGTAATGTACCATATGTGTGTACATTTTTTGTGGGGAAAGTAGATGTTGTGAGGTGTTTGTGTGGAGTATATGTGCATGAGTGCATGTATGAGTGTGGGTGTATGTGGGAGAGTGTGCTGTGTGTAGGATATCTTGTGTGGTGTATCATATTCATAGCTCTCAACCTCTTAGCACAAGAAATCTGGACAGAGCATAAAATAATGGGGGGGGGGGGCAAAGGCCCAAAAATAGGGACAGATTTAAATATTGTTCTTATAAACTTAGAAAGCTGGTTGAACAAAAGGATTTGTGTTAGCATGTATTTTCTGAAGGATGTGAAATCTGAAACTCAAATGTATGCCATTTTAGTGACTTTAATCCTTAGTTATTTGTCAGAATACCATAACATTTTTCAGGACCAGACCAAAAGTATGAGTCAGAACTCTTTACATTCTGCAAAAATGTGGACAGTTGAGAAGTATGGATGTGAGGTACCTGTGTGGTATATATATATGTGTGTATGAGTGAGAGTACGTTGAATGTAGGGTGTCTTGTGTGGTACACCATGTGTGTGCATGTGTTTGTAGGGGTGGTGTGGATGTAGTGTGCCTATGTGGGCATATGTGTGTGAGTGTTTGCATCTGTGACTGAGAGTCTCTGCTGTACTCCCATGGGTGTGTGTACAAGTATCTGTATGAGGTTGTGTGTGTGTGTGTGTGTGTGTGTGTGTGTGTGTGTGTGTGTGTGTGTGTGTGTGTGTGTGTGTGTGTGTACAGATTGGGCATATGTGCATATGAGCGACTGTGTACAGAGTGTGCATATGTGTGACTGTGCACAAATGATGGAGCATGTATGCATGCTGTACTCATATGAGAGTATGTATGCATTGCAGGTATAGTGTGGGTGTGTATAATTGTCTGAATGTGTATGCGTGTGTATATATATAAAAATTGCTTGCACGGGCACGCAGTGTGTACATGTACTACTGAGTGTTCATGTCTGTGTGTGTGTGTGTGTGTGTGTGTGTGTTTGTGTGTGTATAAATGCAATTTCTAGCTATCTAGTTTCTATTTACTGGACTTACTGCATGTATGACTCCATGTTTTTCCTCCTATAAAGGCTTCCATTAATGAAGCAATATGTTCAACAAATGTCTAGAAGCAAGACATTTACCTGGCTAAATGCTGAGTTGTGTTTAATGCATTTGATAGTTTTTGCATGTTTTTGATTTTTTTTCTTTAATTTCTTATTCAAAATATTAATTTATTCTACAGGCACAAATGCATATATAAACTATTTCAGAAATGCATCTGTTTTAAACAAGAGATGCCAGTTATTATTAACCATGTACAGATTTATTTACAGACCATGAATTCCTAATAAATTAGTTTACACTTACTTCAAGACATGAGATATGGGATACTGGCATCAGGTCTCTGTTTACTACTTAGTCAATGATTTCCAAGTACTCTTTTTTTATTTTTTAACCAGGTAAATGAAGTTGTCCTTCACTGACTTGTTTTACATCCAACCCTAGCTGCAGAGGTGAGAGTAATTATAACATATATACATCAATTTAATGCTTCCCAATCAACCAGAATATCTTGGGAGGTGGTAGTTCCTCTGACTTCCAAAGATCATACTGTTCAACAGCTGCACTAAAGTGTCCATCTATGTCTATAGCTATATCTATATATATAACTACACACACAAACACACGCACACACATATTATATATATATATATATATATATATATATATATATATATATATATATACATATATATATATATATATATATATATATATATATATATATATTTCTATATGCTATCTATAACTATAGTTATCCTTGTTGTTATGATATGGGTTATTCCAAAAAAGATGCCCAAAAATGACTTCGGAACCACAAAAGTTAAGACCAGTCCTGATCCCATAAACATTAAAGTGTGTGCAAAATATCCCAATTAACATACAGCCCATAGGGTAAAAAGGCCACACATCCAAAATAACATCCAAGCTTTGTGTTTCCAAAGTATAACCAGCAGTAATATTATGCTGTACTGACCAGCTCGGGAAAATGGCAAAACATTTTATGTGTGCAGCTTACGTTTGTCTTTATTGGCTTGAATATACCAGTAATTACTTAAAAAAAGTAAAAAAGTGGAAGTTTATGTGCATATAGAACTTGAAGGCAAGCAGCTGAAACATTAACATGTCCTTAATGGGATCATTATCATACAGTCAAAGTAGGGGACTCCACCTACAAAAACAGCAGACCATTAACCAGTGATGTTCCACAGAGATCAGTCCAGGGACTTTTATTGTACGGAAGTTATTTCTCCAAAGTACAAGCAAAAACTAAGGGGCTGTGGTTGACAAAGTTCGCTGATGACTGCAAACTGGGAGTGGTCATATAATCTCCAAATGACATCCTACAAGAGGGTCTTACATAAATAGATGATTAATGCCAAAGTCACAGCCTTAAACTCAATGGAAAAAAATGTATTATCATCCCTTTCGCAAAGGGAGATGTTCCTGCTAACTACCACAACAATAGCAACACCCTAAGTATTCACTCAGTGGTGAGAAACCTGGGCACAAAGGTTAACAGCAACCTTACCATTGATCACCATGTCTCTACAGTGGTAAGAAGGGCATTCTATATTGATCATCCCATAAGTAAGGCAATTGCCTCCAGAAAAAAATAAGATATAACCTCCCTGTACTCTTCCCTCATCAGGTCAATAACTGAGTACAACACCCCTTTTAGTATGTACTTTTTAAAACACCTGCAGCAACTGCAGAAACCACAAAGGTTCCTCACAAGAAAATTCAAAGTCTTCATCATCTTTCCTACATGGATCAGCTGAAATCATTGTTACTTTACTCTGTTTCACAGAGACTACTCAGAGTCAATCTCTGCCTTGCATATAAGGCAATCTCTGACCCTGCTTTATTGGAAATGCTGCATATCCACAAGTCAAATGGCACACGGGTTACTCATTCTAAAAACCTTAACCTAGTATGTGGCATTAACAGAGCTTGCTGCAGGGACAGATTTGTCTCCCAGAGGTTCCCACACCTTTGGGACAAACTCCCACTTCATGTGAAACAGAACATCTCATTGGGCCTCTTCAAATGCAATCTGGATGATTCAATGGGTAATGGTAAATTCACCACAGGGGTTTCACTTGTGTCTCTCTTGGACAGGGGCAATAGGTGCTGATCGTGGAAACAAGGGTAACTTGGATAGGTTTGTAAAGGCCCTAGGGCCATTAGCCTAGTAATTTCCTGTGATCCTATGGTCCTATTTGCCTTTTTGAGCCTGTATTACATAGTGAAGATTCCAGCTTAGCTGGGCCTTTCTTGGAGTTTTAACTGTATGGTTTGCCTGTGTGGGCAATCTTTTGAAATTTTGGGATATGCTAGAGGGAGTCCTGAAATGCAGAGACTGAATGACCAAGGGATCAGGCTTGTTTATACCAAGTCCAAGATAGCATTTTTCAGAATACTTCCTTTTCTCTGAGGTATGTTGATCTCAGAGTTGGTATATATAAGTTCAGGGAGCGTGAGGGAGCAGGGGGGCTTGCAAGAAGTAATTTTAAGGAGAAGAGTGATTTTCATGATTTACTCGTCTCCTGTGTTTTCATTTTTTTTTTCAGTTTGGCACTCTGCATTTTGACTGCCACTATTTCAATATGGAGAAACCTGTGTGACCTATTTAGCCTATGGATTTTTGGATTGGTCTAAATTAATATGCATATTTATATGTATGCATGTATATATATATATATATATATATATATATATATATATATATATATATATATATATATGTGTGTGTGTGTGTGATATGGGTTCAGGCACCTAGGCAGCGAGACATTTCCCCTGTGGTACATTTGACTGGGGACAAATGGCTGAAATGACATTCAGCTGCAGAGAAATATGGCTGTTTGCAAAGTCCCTGTGGGCAAAGAGAAGAATGTGTTGTCATACCTTTAACTGCAATAATCAAATGCACAGGGGGAAAACAAACAGCCATATTTCTCTGCAGCTGAATGTCACTTCAACCATGTGTCCCCAGCCAAAATGTATCGCAGGGAAATGTCTCGCTGCCTAGGCGTCTGAACCCTATATATATATATATATATATATATATAGATAAATATAAATATAAATATAGATATAGATATATAGATAGATATTTTTTTAAAAAGTATACATTATATATATATGTGTGTCTGTGTGTGTGTTCGTGTGTGTGTGTGTGTGTGTGTGTGTGTGTATATATATATATATATATATATATATATATATATATATATATATATATATGTGTGTTTGTGTTTTTTACAACTGCTTGAGCCACAGCTGTTCAAATTCCACTAACTCGCAGACAGGGACTTGAACATCTGTAACTCCATCCACCCCAGCTACCCAACCAGCTGCTCGTGTTTGAACTTGAACGTGAGCTCAGTGATGCAGCTGATGCACCATCTGCTCATGCTCTGAGATGAATGGAAGCAAGTGCTTGCCACAGACCAGGCAAGTCAGGAAGGAAAACAACGAGGTGGATGTGATGTCCAGATAATATTCCACTGAACTGCTACCAAATAATGTGACATCCCCTACTATCCTGGGTCAATAACTAAGGAGCTTAAATCCTCACTACTGATTCCAGTGTGAGACTGTCACTTAAACAGGAGTAATATGTCATAATTTTCCCTTAAGAGCACAACAGGAACACGCTGTATAACCTGGGGCTGGACTGTATACTTCTGTCCACCTCTAACGTAACTCCTTATTACTCACTTCAGAGCAATGTGTCCCAGTTTAAGACCTCTGATACACTCACACTTAAATAAATTAAATCTCACACATAAAAACACTTTTGGGAAACTCTGACACAGATTTTCGGCTGTGTGCCTTCCCAAAAATAATACAGTAATTCTGCGAACAATCAGTGTGTCTTTGCACCCTTTAAAGGGGGTGTCCAATTATAAAAATTAGATATTAAAACAAAAATTACCAAATGACTTAAGGAGCCAGGTTTTCAAAGTGGCCTGGGAAGTTATCAAGGCAAGTATAAGCACTCTCCAATCACTAAAGAAAACAATGATTGACCAGCCACAATGTACATTAATAAAAATATTTAATAATGAGCAAAATGATGACAAATATAAAACAGTATTTTCCAATAAACAAACAGAACTCAATCACCAGGAAAATGAAATCAATACTGTAGGATAGAAATCCAACATTCAGAAAAACTCTAACTGATTAGTTATAATTGCCTATATGACTAAATTGCATTGTCTCTGATCTAAGCTAAATTACTATAAAAGAACAATGGCAGGCTTACAGTTCTTGGTGAGTCATTTTGGGTATCTACTGCACAGTACATCTGTGAACATCTCACAGCTATAAATGACTACTGTAACTGACAACTGACTTCAGCAGACTCTTTTATGGACTAGCCTAACTGTCACAACTGTTCAGTCCTAATTTTCATTTCATATTTTGAAAATCAGCCATTCCTGTCTTTCAGCAGCTGACAGTAACACATAGCAACTGTCAACATTCCGATGACATCTTCTGCAGATTAGTTGAATCTGAGATAGTTTGCCTTTATAATCTTTCTTCACAAACATGTGCAGTTAGAAATGTAAAAGGACAATGTTCAAGTCTTTAAAACATTCTGTACAGATTATAAATCAACATGTAAGAACCTATGTACAATATCATAGCTAGTCATGCTGGCATATAATACACAGGTTAATCTAAAATTATGTACTAAAACTCAGTCAATATGCTAGCACGGTGTCTAAATTCTTCACATCCCCACCCCAAATGGGTCTATCTGGGAATATTAACTCACTCCTCTCCTGGGCATTCCATTTGCATTGGCATTATTAACCCCACTGTAGTGGTCTTCTCCTTCTGAGGAAGCTTGGTTGAGCATAGCCCCAACCCCACAATGTGATGCATCTACATGCACAACAAATTGTTTACTATAATCTGGGCTGGATAACACAGGGGGTCCTCCCAACATCTCCTTAAGTTTATGGAATGCCTGTTCACAATCTGTGACCCACACTGCCTTACCTAGTTTATTTTTCCTACTTGGATCAGTAAGGGGTGCAGACATTACATCACAATTGTGCACAGATTTTCCATACCCTACTGTCCCTAGAAATGTTCTCACCTGCTTTTTAGTAACAGGAACTGGCCACACTTGAGTAGCTTTTACTTTGACAGGTTCTGGCCTAATCTTACCACTTCCACTCTGCGTCCTATGTAGCCTATGCCATACCCATTTGATACTTACTGGATTTAATGGTTAACTTTGTCATTTTAATCTGGTCTGCAAATGCCAGTAGTATAGTCTTTTATGTAGAGTTTAAACTCTGCACAAGACCATTAGTGTGGGGATGGTAAGGATGGTATCTAAGATGTGTCACCTCACAAAGCTTCCTCAAACAAGTCCGCAGGTCTGATATGAAGTTGGCACCTTGGTCAGTCAGTATCTCCATCAGAAAACCTACCCCGCTGAAATCATCTAAATCAATATCATCTGCAAAAGGAATATTAGGTACTATAGCTAGAAGGAGCAAATGGTAAGCTCTGGGCACTACCAATTGACACACTACCTCACCATCCAGTTCTCCCTTATGAGTCTACTTTCCATACAGCAAGCCTTCCTTCTCGGCCTCAATATCAACTGCACAAGGAATATTAAGGACTACAGCTAGAAGTGGCAGATGGTAGGCTCTAGGCTCTACTAACTGCCATACTATCTCACCTTCCAGCCCTCCCTTAGGAGTCCACTCTTTATACAACAAACCTTTGTTCCCGTATACAGACTCCCTATTTCCTTGAGCCTCAGGCGCTTCCTTAGCCATCTCCTTCAAGCTTTGTAATGTAGGGTCTGTAAGTTGAGCCTGTCTCAACTCTACATTTGTGACCCTCCCAAGCTCCCCTTCCACAGGTAGCCTAATAACTTCTGACAGCTCTGCCTCACTGTCAATCTGGGTACTATCACTCCCCTCTGTCCTTGTAGTCACCATGTCCAAGGGAACATCAGTACCTCCCAGCAGCTGTGGCTCACTTTTAGACTTACTACTACAGAAAAGCTCCTTCGCTGAAACAGCCACCACACCAGCCCTTGCTTCAGGTATGAGATCTGTGTAGGTCTCCCCCAAGCTAATGGCCTTAAATGCCAGTCTCCAAGCCTGACTACATGTCACTGTATACTCAGAAGGCATGCTTCATCACAGTCACTCCCTATCAGGACAATTGCAGGAATACTCAAACACAGGCTACCCTTCCACATGAAGCCTGGTAACTTCCAACAGTCATGTCTCACTGACAGTCTGGGTACTATCACTCACCTCCCTCCTTACAGTCACTGTGTCCAAGGGAACATCAGTAACTACCAGAAACTGTGGATCATGTTCTGATTTACTGCTACAGGATACCTCTTTCCCTGAAACAGCCACCACACCAGCCCCAGCTTCAGGTATGAGATCTGTCTGGGTCTCTCCCAGACTACTGGACCTACATGCTTGTCTCCAAGATTGAATGCATGTCACTGTATGCACGTAAGATACTGCATTATCAAAGCCATTCGATATCAGGACATCTGCAGAAATATCCTCAAATACACATACCTACCTGCTTCCTCTTCCATCCTCCCAGTCAATATGAATCCTAGCCAAAGGAATTTGAAATAGGGTCCCTCCCAAAGCTCTGACTGGAGGGGTCTGTCGAAGCAAGTACTGGTCTTATCTAACCATTGCAGGCCTAACATTGGTTATAGCAGAAGATGTGACCATCTACTAAGATAGGATATAAAGTTTGGTGACTGGCACCCCTGTTGTTTCCAAACAACTTACCACTGCCAGTCTATCATCACTACTTACTGTCTCCCTCACCTTCTGTTTCTCACCTTGCCTCGATGGACATTTGATGGCTATGTGGCCCCTCTGGTTACCTTTGAAACATCTAATCCCTAACCATGTACTTGGACTAGTAGTTTCCCCTTTTACTGGTGTACTGTGCTGTAGTGATTTAGACTGCTCTTCATGGGATCCCTTATGTCCATGTGCAGCACTGCGTGTCCCTTTCTTATGCATTGGCGCTCTGCTTGCTAAGAAGAGATCCCCTTTTCTCTCCAACTCCTCCACAAAATTACATTATCTGTCTGCTAATCAGATTCTCATGTCATCACGCAAAGTACTCAGAGCTTGTTCTCTCACCAAAAGGTCTGCCAGTCCCTCAAAGGTGTTGATGTGACACTCAGTCACCCATCTGTGCACACAAAAAAAATTTTCTATAAGCTTCAGGTGTTAGTTTAAAACAATCTAGAAGACAATTCTTAACTTTAACATAATTCAAACAATCTACCTCACACAATTTTGATGTGTCCTGAACAGCTCTACCATGGAGTAAGGGAGTCAGGAGCCAAACACAGAGCTCATTGTCAACATCATACTGTCTACATACCCTTTCAAATATATCCCCATCCTTGTACTGAGGAAAAAGTTTACTGACCTTTACAGCTTCTGGGGTCCAGTTCTTCCCTTCCCCATTACCTCCATGACCCTCTCAAAGGGTAAGAAGCTCCACTTCATGCCGGCGCTGTCTGTCATTTTCCTCGGCTTCTAAATATCTTGCCTCCAGTTCATATTGCCACTGCTTCTCCCTTTCCTCAGTCTCCCATCATTGGGCTTCCATATGCAGCCTTTCTACAGTCTCTAGTGATTTGCCCTCAAGCTCATATTGACACTGTTACTCCTCATCCTCCAGACTTGCATTCTCTCCCCTTTTTTCAGCCTCCAGTTCCAGTATTCTTAACTCTAGATGGATTCTCGTGTCCTCTGAAGAAAATGCGGAGTGTCCCATCCTGGCAGGCTGCACATCCACATTACCAAGCTGGATATCCTCCAAATGACTGATCTGAGCTGAAGCTGCAACTAAGGCTGAAATCATTGTTTCCTTAGTCAGGTTGGCATGCACCAGTCCTCTGGCTTCACACTCCTTGACCAACTGCTTCCTTGTCAGCTTACTATAAATTTCTGCTGATATATTTGCCTGCTATCCATGACTAACTAAAAAGAAATAAAAACTGAGGTGAACTGACTCCACCAGAAACTGTCTTACACAACCAACCCAAGTAGTAAATAGATGAATAAATTGATAAATAGTTAAATAGATAGATACATGGAAAACTGAATGGCTAACATGTTTAATGATCAACATAAAAGAGGATCAACTAAAGCAATTCATAACATTGACAGCACAAATTAGTGACACCCAGTCGTATATCAAAAAAAGGAAACACATTTGTACTACCCATAACCCTGCCGACCATTCAGCTCAAATTTCTGTGAACAGGCCTAGTGTTACATAAAGGGCTTTTAGGGTAAGAGGCATAGTTAGAATCAAAGGCAGGGACAAAGTGAGGGATAATGCACATAACTAACCTTAATCTTGCCTCTGCCTGTAACCCTAACCATGCACCTTATCCTAAAAGGACTTTCTGGAATACTACCACTACACAAGACAGCTTGTAAACTCACACAGACACACACACACACACACACACACACACACACACACACACACACACACACACACACACACACACACACGCACACACATGCACACACATACTATACTAAATTTATCACCTTACCTGTCACTAACTCTAATCCTATCCCATACACATTGTCACACATATTCTGAACCTATCCCTTTAACTAACCCCTACTCTTAACCCTAAAACACATATATACACACACACAAATTCTCAGCCCTACTACAAAGTCATTTACCTTTGTCAACCAACATGAATTTTCCTAATCCACTCATCATTCAAACTCTCTTTCTCATGCCAAGGGCTACTGTTTAGTGTTCACTTAGTCTCTCTCTCTCACACACACACACACACACACACACACACACACACACACACACACACACACACACACACACAGTTGTACATATTTATAGCATCTCTCACCATTGTGTCATTTAGTCATATTTGTTTTGTAGTGAAAAAACTGGTACAGTTGGTTGAATTACATTACGGTAGATTTGATAAACACTGACTATAACATAATACAGGGTGATTTTTTTTTTCTTATTTATGCAACTGTTGAGTTAGGAAAGAACATTCTGGGGTGCATGAACTGCACCTCTGAATTCATTTTGGGCACTATGATGGTGTAACTCACTTCTGCACTGTGCAGTTCAGTTAAACACTGTGCACAGTGTGTAAGTTACAGTACAAGCAGACAATGATTGACTTCAGCAATTGGCTAAGTTTCTGGTGTCATTCTAAGGGGATCCAGTATCTGTCTGCCTGGGATGACATGATCGACAGACCTTGATGCCTCACCAGAGATGGCCTGCACATGTCACCCCAGGGATTCTGGATAATGGCCAAGGCTCTTGCCACCCCTATAGAGCCTTTTTTAGGCAATGTCCTAAATACAAAATTACCACTATAACAGCTAAATGCAAACAAAATCTGAGGGTTATGCTACTCAATTCTAAAAGTCTAAATCTCAAAATGCACTTCTTAAAATGTAGAACATCGACATCTGTGCAGTGACCGAGACCTGGTTCAAGGCTCCAGAGAGCACCCCAGCAGTACCAGGCTATAATTCATACCACACCTTTCAGTCTCTAAACCTGGACCGAAGAATTAAAGGTGGTGGTGCCTCCATATTCATAAAGGATATGCACACCTCCAGACTAGTAGCCCAACATAATGCATCAGAGATACTTCAGGTACAACTAACACTGGGTAAAACTGCAATCCAGGTTGTAGCCTGCTATAGATCCCCAACCTTGTCCCAAGACTCCCACTCCATATTTCTAAACACAATGGAAAATATTAGGGTACAACCCAATACGCTTATACTGGGAGACTTTAACTACCTCTCCATTAACTGGGAAAATTACTCATGTACCAACACACTTGCTCAATGTTTTCTGAAATTCATTAATTCCAGTGCCCAGGACCAACTCATTCTTACCCCCACCAGGGGTAGAAACGTCCTTGACCTGGTCATTACTAATATGGGTGACCGTTGCTCTACACACCCACACACACACACACACACACACACACACACACACACACACACACACACACACACACACACACACACACACACACACTATACTAAATTTATCAGCTTACCTGACCCTAACTCTTAACTTATCCCATACACATTGACCACAAGCTAATCACCATGGATCTCCACATCCCACCCTCACCCCCCCCCCCAAAGGAAACCACCGTAAAAAACTTCTCCAAAGCCAATTTTGGGCTTCTAAAAACAGAGGTGGCTAACTTCATGACACCCATCCATGCAAATGGAAAATAGGTGCATGACTGCTGAATCATACACCAATGCACTGTATGAGCACATACACAAGTGCATGGAACGGGCCATACCAAACAGAACCAAGACTCTCTCCTCCAAAAAAACTGAAGCCAATCTTGTGGTCCCACACCATAAACAAACTCTAAAACAGAAGGAAAAAAACTGTTGCAGAAAAGAGTGAAGTCCCAAGACTGGAAAAATTCCTTTGTTAGTCTCAGCAAAAAACTAAGATCTATCATCAAATCCTCTAAAGCTAGCTACAAAAACAAAATTGCTGCAGATTCTGTAGACAACCACAAGGCATTTTATAGCTATGTCAAGAATCTACATGGCAATACTCAGATCTGCTCTGAGTTACAGCACGATGGCAATACATATACAGAACCAAATGATATTGCAAACATATTGGCTAACAGGTTCAGTGTGAACTTTACACCCTTTTCACCCCTAAAGGGCCTATCACAATACCTGAGGAATGCCAAGTCCCTATTATCACAGCTACATAGGTAAAAACTGCACTGTCCAAAGCCAAGAATACAGCTTTCATGGGACCTGATAACATCCCTGACTGTGTTCTACATAAATTACAAAGTGAACTGGCACCACACCTGAGTACCCTGTTCAATTACAGCCTCATTTCAGGCTTTGTTCCTACTGAATGGCGCACTGCTATGGTCATCCCACTCCACAAAGGGGGAGCAACTACAGACCCTGGGAACTACTGCCCCATTAGCTTGATGAGCCTAATATGTAAGGCTATGGAGCGCATCATTATGGACCTTACAAATAAGGACATAGGGAATCTCCATACTCTGGACCCCACGCAGTATGGGTTTGTGAAAGGTAGAGCATGCTTGCTCAATCTGATAGACTTTTTCGAGTCTGTCACCAGAGCTGTGGATGAGGGCAAGGTAGTTCTCACAGCCTACCTAGATCTTGCCAAGGCCTTCGACACCATCCCTCACTCAGGAATCATAGATAGACTCACTAAACTAGGCATAAACCCCTATGTAATAAGATGGATTGTCAACTGGCTCACTTATAGAAGCCACATTGCGAAAGCAGTGGACTCCAAATCTGACTACCGACCAGTTACAAGTAGTGTCCCACAGGGATTGGTCCTAGGTCCTCTCCTGTTTCGCATCTATTTCTCTGAAGTTCAAGCCAACACAAAGGGACTCTGGCTGATCAAGTTCGCAGATAATTGCAAACTGGGAGCCATTATTGATTCACCAACTGATGTAGACATTCTACAAAAAGGCCTCACTGACACCAATGACTGGTGTTAGAAACATGGCCTTAAGCTTAATGCCAAAAAGTGCATTGTCATTCCCTTTGGGAAAAATTTGATGCCCATGAACTACCACATTGGTGGTAGTCCACTAAACACCGAAGGTGTGATAAGAGACCTGCGGACACAGGTTAACAGCAACCTCTCCTTTGATAACCACATTGCCACTGTAGTCAGACAGTCCTTCTATGTGGCACATCTCATTACAAAAAGTTTCTCATCAAGGAAGAAAGAGGTCATAATCCCTCTCTATTTTGTCCCTCATTAGACCTATTATAGAATACAATGCTCCATTTGGTATGTACCTCACTAGACACCTACAACAACTGGAAAGACCACAAAAATACCTCACTAAGAGGATCTTACTCCTTAGACACATGCCCTATACATAGACTCAAAAAACTCCAGCTATACTCTGTCTCTTATCACCTACTTAGAGGTGATCTCTGCTTGACCTACAAAGGCATGTCTGACCCAGAGTTGCTAGATATGCTACACCTAAAAAAATCCCAATCCCTCCATGCCACATGCTTCAGGGACCTTTCATTACTACAATAAACAGAACATGCTGGAGGGACAGGTTCCTAACCTAGAGACTTCCCATACTCTGGAACAAACTTCCCATTCACATCAAGCAGAGCACTTCACTGGCCCTCTTTAAGAGAAATCTTGATGAGTGGGTGGACAATAGGAAGTTCACCCCGGGGATCACTTCAGTGACCTTGCTTGACAGGGGCACTGGGAACTAACTTTGAGTGGCATGATGCCACAAAATCTTCTTGGGCTAGGCTTATATAGGCTGCAGGGCCATTAGCCTAGTACACACCTATGAACCTATAAATCCCACCCTGGGCAGTGTACTGGGAAGCTTCCCTGCTTTCAGGTAAATTGAATCATTGTGCACTTCCGCATTTGACAGAACGGAATGGAAGATGTTGGGGGAACATTAGTCTGAGATTGCTTCTTTGATGATATCAAAATGCTGCAGATAAAAATAGAGACTGGATACAGACAATAATATGCCTGTTTTAGGTAGGGTGTCCCTACCCTGAGCAAATGAATTATGTCTATGTCTCATAAAAGAGACCCTTTAATTCACCCCAACCCATATGGCTTGTAATTCTTGCACTATCCAGTGTTCATAACTTGTTTCCCCAACACACATCCAGAAACTTAAGTTCCATGCAAGTGTGATGAGGGTCCCAGTTACACATACAAGACATGTACCTCACTTTCCCTGGCAGCTACCACAGGGTTTTTTATTGATGATGCCACACTTTACCAAGTAGAGCATTTCCCCAAGTCTGTAATGTTCCTTGCCCACACAGTTTGTACTCAGATTCCTAAATGATATAATTGTAAGCAGGCAGTTAGCGTGAAGGCTAAGCAAATGCATTTTATAGTACCAATGCCAGTAACTTGCTTCCTGTGCACATTGCACACTCCATACTTATCAAAGATAGCCACACACATACTATCTAGTATTAGACATGTGATCATACCATTTAACTGCCTAAATTTGCACAGAATGTACAGAATTTTTGACTCGTACTTTTAATTTGTTCCACATAAAATGTGACTTTCTAGCAAATAATTGAGCATTGAAGTCACTAAATAATGACCAGCATTTAAGTTTCAAACTTTATATCCTCCAGAAAATGCATGCAAACACAAAATCTTTTATTCTAACAACTTTCAAGGCTTATAAGAGCAATATTTAAAATCTGTGCTAATTTTTGGCCTTTCTGCTTCCATTATTTTGGCTTTTTCTAGATTCATAGATTCATAGATTAGTACTAGGCTAACTGCCCTTGCAAGCCATTTTAAGCCTAGCCAATTATCCCCTGTGAGATTCAAACCCTGTACCTTGTGTTTGTAAGGCAAACACCTTAACCATTAGGTCACCCCTCCCAACCCCAAATAAATTCCCACTGCCAGTCTCAAACCCAAGACCTTGGTAACATTAGTCTGTATGACCTACCACTAAGCCATGACTACCACGTGGCTTAGTGGTAGGTCATACAGACTAATGTTACCAAGATTTCTTGCATTAAGAGGTTGGGAGGTATGTATGTGACCTCTGTGTTCCTACATACCGCATGTGTAATCAGGAAGTGAACTGGGTGAGACTGATTAGTTAATTGTATGGTGATGTCATAAACCTGCACCTTTTTCATTATTGATTTTATAGTGTTGTTCAGATTCCACAGTGATGTCATAGCCCTGTAACTTTTTCATTATTGATTTATACTGTTGTTCAGATTCCACGGTGATGTCATAACCCTGTAACTTTTTCATTATTGATTTATACTGTTGTTCAGATTCCACAGTGATGTCATAACCATGTAACTTTTTCATTATTGATTTATAATGTTGTTCAGATTCCACGGTGATGTCATAACCCTGTAACTTTTTCATTATTGATTTATACTGTTGTTCAGATTCCACAGTGATGTCATAACCATGTAACTTTTTCATTATTGATTTTATACTGTTGTTCAGATTCCACGATGACTTCAGCTGAGGCATTAGAATGCTTTGTGTTTTTATAATGTTTAATAAAGGCTCCTAATACAGGCAATTTGATCATGAATTACTGGATGCATTTCTTCTCCATGTGCAAAATAAATAAGCTAGGACATGTGCTTTAGAGGATGAGAAAGGAAGAGTGAAAATAAAATGAAGGGAAGTACTGGAAAGAATGTGGGACAGAACTGAACTTAGTTGAATGTAGAGGACTGGACTGAAAAGCATAACAAATGAAACAGAAAGAGACAAGTAAAGAAAAAACATGAAAAGAAATGTGTGTAGATGCCAAGGTGAAAGCAGGAGGAACGGAACGGTGAGCAGGGGGAAGACTGCCATGCAGTGATATAATTATAATACAATAGGAACAACAAATTAAGTAGCTAGTAATTAAATTTGATCTTATACAAAGTAAACAGTGAAATAATCAGTAATCAAAAAAGCAATGCAAAAATTAAAAACAAAACACAGGACAAATATAGTTCTTGTGCAGAGCTGCTACTTCTATTAAATTAATGCTGAATAACTGTAGTTAAGGCAGCAGCCATACTCTAGAACCCAGTGTGGCTCATTTTGTTCTGAATTTTTGGAACGAAGTATGAAAACAGATCCAAGAAAAAAACAAGAAGAACGGAGAAAAGCTTTGGAAGTGGTAACACTGCTAAAACTCTTACAACCAGCATAGGATCAGCATCAGTGCTCTGTATTAAGAAGGCAAGATGAAGAAATATAATTGCTGGAGACATGGGAAAGAAATACAAAGAATATACTTATGATCTTACAATGTGAATTGGTCAATGAAGCTGTGACTCAGGTGGTAAGGGAATGGGAAGGAATATGGAAAACTAACAAACAAAATGCCTAGGAACTATGTCTGTTTGGTGTACCTACTAGATAAAGGAAAACAGACAATGGAAAATGAAGAGAGATGAGGTACTAAGGGCCAAATGGAAAGGAATTGGAAAGGGTAAGAGAAGGGGGGCACATTGAAAAATAGATCAATATAGTCACCATAAGAAGATTAATCAGGAAACTAAAACATGTGGTGGGGAGAGAAATGCAAAGTAGGAGGAAGTAATACACTACAACAGCATAAAAAGAAGTTATGTCTTACCATAACGTTCCATCTGTATTGTTGATCCTCGTTCAGTCATTATGTATGGGTATCGGTTCCGAGCTCGGAACCGTGCCGGCCATTTTCCAAGCTTGCATCAGCTTCAAACTCTCAAGCTAAACTCTTACCCACAATCCCCCTCTCCCTGTTACCTCGGATTGAGTTTGCAAGTTAAAGAAGGTAGAGGCTACCGATGGTCAAATAACCTAAGAGAACTGGATGGTGAGATCCACTAGAAACTACAGGAGGGGGAAGGAGGGAGGGTCGTAATGACTGAACGAGGATCAACAATACAGATGGAACGTTATGGTAAGACATAACTTCTTTATCTGATATTGTTAATCCTCGTTCATTCCTTACGTATGGGACAGAGTCCCCAGCTACCTCTATTCCTGGGAGGCTCTCATGGAAGGACATTCCTGAGCACCATAGAACCGAAAGATGCTCTTCCCCTGGAGGCCAAATCCAATTTGTAATCACTGATGAAAGTATGAGGCATAGCCCAAGTTGCAGCTGCACAGATGTCATGTAAAGAAGCTTTGGCATGGAAGGCAGCTGAAGTTGCCACCGACCTTGTTGAATGAGCTTTCATGGTAGTAGGCAACGAAATATTACTTTGTGTGTAAATAAAGGTCACACAGTCCTTCAACCATCTAGCTAATGTGACCTTAGCAACAGCCAATCCTAATCTAGGTCCAGAAAAGGCCAAAAATAACTGGTCAGATTTAAGAAAAGGTTTAGTCCTGTTTAGGTAAAAATGGATTTGCCTGTGAATGTCAAGGGTATGTAGGCAATACTCTCCTCTGTTTGAATGGTTGGGAAAGAAAACTGGCAATTCAATGGCTTGATTAATGGACATTTCAGAGATCACTTTAAGCAGAAATGACGGATTAGTTCTCAGAGACACTCTATCTCTATGAAAAATCAAGTATGGACTCTTGATACATAAATCTTGAAGTTCAGAAATACGTCTGGCAGAAGTAATAGCGACCAAAAACAAGGTTTTCCATGACAAATACTTGAGATCACAAGAAGAGGCTGGTTCAAAAGGTGCCATTGTCAGAGCTTGCAGAACTAATGATAAATCCCATGGTTGAATAGGTTCTCTAAAAGGTGGCTTCAGATGATTCACACCTTTTATGAAGGTCTTGCACAATTTATAGGACATAAGAGAGGAATCTTGGATACCCTCATGAAAATTAGAAATTGCAGCCAAATGAACTCTAATGGTAGAGTCTGATAGATCTGATTGAAACAGGTCAGCCAGATAGTCTAGTATTATCGACACTGGTGCTGAAAAGGGGTCTACTTTTTTATCTTTCAGCCAACAGGTAAATCTTTTCCACTTGCTCAGATAAGTAATTCTAGTAGAGGATTTATGAGAAGCAATGAGACTATCACGTACTGGTAAAAAAAGATCATTCTGCCTGGCAATCAAGGGAATTGGAGTAGCCAAGCCGTTAGCTTCAAGCTGTTCAGGTTGGGATGAATCAGGTTCTGTGGGTGTGAGATCAACTCCGGGATTGGATGGAGGAACTATGGTCGATTTAGTAGGTGAGGCCAAAGGAATGGGAACCAAATCTGTCACGGCCAATATGGTGCTATGAGGATTACCTTGCTCTTCAACTGTTGGGTTTTCTTCAGAAAATGGGGAATAAGAGGGAAGGGTGGAAATGCATAGAGAAGACCCGAGGGCCAATCGTGGACTACAGCATCCCTGAGTGACTGTCCCTGAGGGGGAATCAGGGCGAAGTAGTTGCTGCATTTGTAGTTGGCCGGGGATGCAAAGAGGTCGCAGCAAGGACGGCCCCAGCTGTGGAAGATCTCCGCAGCTATCAAGGGATTTAGGGACCAATTGTGAGGTTGAAGAATGCACCTGCTGAGTCTGTCTGCTATCACTTTGGAACTCCCAGGAATGTGCATTGCTAGAAGAAAACGGTTGGTAGCCATCACCCACTGCCATATCCTCATGGCCTCTCGACAAAGGGGGTAAGATTTGGTTCCACCTTCCTTATTGATGTACCAGACCACCACCATGTTGTCTGATTGAATCACAATTGCCCCAGGCAGCAGGGGATGGAATGCTTGCAACGCCAGAAGCACCGCCCTCAGATCTAGAACATTTATATGCAGATGGGCCTCCGGTTGGGAACAAGTGCCTTGGACTGTCTGTCCCTGACATAACCCCCCACCCCCACCCCATCAGGGAGGCGTCCGTGGTGACTGTAGCCTTGGGTTGCTGGGGGGAGAAGGGGCGAGACCATCGAGAGAGATTGTGTGTCATCCACTAATTTAAATCCTGTTTGCACCTGTGGGTTACTCGAATCATGGCTGAAAGAGGATGCTGAAAAGGATACCACTGGGTGAGCAGCAGCCATTGTAGAAGCCTCATGTGAAAACTGGCCAGGGGAACAATGGTGATGGAGGCTGCCATGGAACCCAACAGCTGTAGAACCGAGTGAGCCGTGGATTTTTCCTTTGAAAGGATTGGAAGAAGTTGTTGCTTTATCCTTAAACTTCTGTGCTCTGGAATAGCAGCTCTGCAGTTTTTTGTGTCCAAGATAACCCCTATGAATTCTGTCGACTGAGATAGGGTGAGATTGGATTTCTGCCAGTTTATGGAAATGCCTAGACTTTGAGCAGCAAGGAGAGAGTATGCCAGGGCTTTTTCCAGTAGATGTCTGGTGGGGGTGGAAATGAGCCACTTGTCTAAGTACGGAAACCCCTGGAATCCTTGAAGTCTAAAGTGAGCTGTGACAACTGCCATGCACTTTGTGAACACTCTGGGGGCTGTAGAGAGTCCAAAGGGCAGTACTCTGAACTGGTAATGACTGGCTCCTGCATGGAAGCGCAGATATCTTCTTGATGGCCTGTCCACCTTTATGTGGTAGTAAGCATCTTGAAGATCTATAGAGCACATCCAATCATCTTTTTCCATAAGTGGGAGGATAGACTGTATAGTAACCATCCAGAACTTTTGTACTCTCACAAACTTGTTCAGTACATCGAGGTCCAAAATTGGTCTCCTTTCCCCTGTTTTCTTTGACACCAAAAATAGTCTTGAGTAGAATCCGGATCCTATCTGGTCTGGAGGGACTATTTGGATGACTCTTTTTCTTAGCAGCTTTTCTATCTGTAGTGCTGCTTCTTCCCTTTGACTGGATGGAACATCGGGAAGATTTTTTGATGGGATGGGACAAAAATCAAAGGGGATATGATAACCTCTGGTTATGATCCTTTGTACCCAAGAATTGGTGGTGATGGTTAGCCAGGCAGAAGGGTACAAGGAAAAATATCCCCCAACCACCTCCAGAGGAAAGGAGTTGGGCCATTCTTCAGGAGCACTGGTAGGATTGACAAGGGAAAGAATCCCTGGAATCCTAGTTATGTGGTCCCCCTCTGCCCCAAAAGGAGTATCTTCTCTGTGAGTTTCCCACTCTGCATCTGGGGGAGAACTCAGCCGGTGTGTCACGGAAAGGACCCTGAGATTTATTGAACCATATCTTCCCAGTCTTCTGGTTTCAGAAGAAAGCAAGTTGAGGGGAAGAACAACGGACACCTATGGCAGAAAGGCTCTTACCTTCTTTTTCACATCTGGCCAGTGTGCTTTTAACTTTGGGCCCAAACAACGAGGAGGGTCAATGGGGGCTTTAAGAAAGGAAGACTTAAAAGGTTCTGCGAAGTTACACAAGTGCATCCAGGCATGTTGTCTCAAGACCGCAGCTGAACCCGCTGCTCTAGCTGCTCCTTCTGATGCGTGAGATATCAATCACATAGAGGAGTTAGATATAGACTCAATGGTGGCCAGCTGAGAGGCCACTTTGTTACGAACCTCATCAGACACTGCACCAGCCAAGGTTTCAGAGAGCTCAGAGACCAGATCCCTTTGAAGCCTGGTAAAATCTGCCATATAATTCAGGGACCTGATAGCAAAGGTCGCTGAAGTAAAAGTGCACTTCCCTATTCTGTCCAGGGCTGGGGACTTTCTGTTAGGCGGATGGACAGTTTGGCTTTCTTCTTCTGCCAGATCCTTTTTTGTTGCGGCCGCCACCACCAAAGCATCTACAGGAAGACCTTTGGACCAATGGGGATCTGAAGCAGGAGGAGACAAGATCTTATCAGGCCTCTGGGGAATAGTTTCAACAGTATCAGGGGCCTTCCAAGCACGCTGCACGATGAACTTGACAAGTTCATCATTGGCAGGTGGAGTAACTCAGGAGATAGGGGGCAGGGGCACGAAAAGCCTGCAGGAACACAGATTCCTCAGGGGTCAAATTAGAGGGCTGCCAGTCACCTGTTTGTTTCAGGATTTCAAGGATATCGCCAAAGGATACCTCATGGGGTGACCGAGAGGATCCTTCCCCCTCATCGAAATCTGTGTCTTCGGTGAGACACTCCTCTGTGGAGTCCATGTGCTTCCTCTTACATGAACTTTTCCAGTGACCCTCCTCAGCAGGAGAAGCTGGGCAAGACAACGGAAATGGGGATTCCTGAGGGAATATGTCCTGAGGCCCTTGTAGCCGATGTCCGCTAGGTGCAATTTGTGAAACCAGTGTACCAGAGGAGGGTGGAGGTATAGACAGTCCAGTATCGCCAGCAGCAGCAAAAGCCTTCTCCATCAGTTGGAAGGCTGGTCCACCTGGAGAGGAGTGTATGTCGAGGACAGGGGACACTCCTCCCCTAAGTAGCTCAGCCTGCCGACTCGGAGTCCCTGGATGGCTGTGGAGCAGCAAGCTATGCATGTCACAGCTGACATCCTGGGTCATAACAAAACTTTCCTGCCATGAAGGCAACTATGGTTCCTTAGTGAGATCCATAAAGGGAACTGCAGAAGGGGAAGATTGTACTATATCCATGGACTTCAAAGCAATGAAGGAGGAGAATAAGAAGGTGTCTTTGGAGATGGGTGATCACCTCCCAAGGATGGATAGTTCCTGGGGGTGGAATACCTCTGGCCAAGAATGCCTGGTCCACAAGACGCAACAAATCATGTTCAGAAAGACTTCTAGTGGACCTCACCGAAACTGAAGGAGAAACAGGCCTGTCCACAAAAGAGGCAGACTCGGTGCCCATCTCACCTGATCGCACCGAGGACAACAGTGCCGAGAAAGACTGAACAACTGTAGTCTGCACAGAAGAAGTCATTGGTGCTGATGTCATTGTCTGCACCAACACAGGCATCGGTGCTGAAGTGGTTGTCAGTGCCGAAACTGGAACCGACAAAACTGGAGTCAGTAATAAAGGCCTCAGTTCCGAGGAAGATCTCAGAACCGACGTGGTCAAGGTCTGCGCCGACTGAACGGTCAGTGTCAATACAGTTGTAAAGGTCTGACCTGAGGAGCCCCTCAATGCCAATATGTAGAAGGCTGCAGGAGAGGACAGAGCCAAAATCACTAATGGAGCCGAATGCTTTTGTGCCATAGGTCTGGGCACCAAAAGCACTGGGGCTGACTGAGACAGCTCTGGAGCCAAAATTTTAACCTTTTTAGATTTTGGTTGTTGAGAGTCCCCAGCCGGAGATGAAGGCAAGACTGAAGCCTTAGTAGAAACATGCATTTTCTTATGGGCTTTAGGAGGGGCTGAGACCTCTGACCCAGAAATAGCCTCTGAAAAGGGAGATTTTAGAAGTCCCTTCAGTATCAGCTTATTTTTCCTTTATAACAAAGTTCTATTAGAAAAGTTTTTACATATAGTACAAGGTGGTTCAACAGATAAATGGGAAGATCCCAAACAATAAACTCATAGAGTGTGCATCAGAAGTAGGCAGTTTGTGTCCACAATCAGAACACCATTTGAACCCTGGACTACCCTTTTTATCTGCCATATTAACAAAAATAAAAGTACCAACAATGGTACAAGAGAGTACCCGAAGGTATGAAAAAGAAAGGAAAGGATTACCAATGATGGTAAGGAGAAATTACCTTGCGGTAAAAAGGGGAAGTAAAGGACAGAGAAGAAAACATGAAATTTATGAACGCTAGATGCGATAGGGCAAGAGACAATAAAATATTAACTTTTCTGACAGAAAAGTAATTTGTAAAGCAATTAAACAACAATTGACTGTACTTAGCTCAAGAGAAGTAGCTTGACACGACCGGATGGCAACGCGGCAAACAAAATCTGAGGTAACAGGGAGAGGGGGATTGTGGGTAAGAGTTTAGCTCGAGAGTTTGAAGCTGATGCGAGCTTGGAAAATGGCTGGCTCGATTCTGAGCTCGGAACTGATACCCATGTGTAAGGAATGAACGAGGATTAACAATATCAGATCATGGGCATAAAAACAGAAAGGGGTGAAGGTGAAGGATGAGACCAGGACACATGGAAAAGGAACAAAAGCACTCAGAATATTAAGGAACAAAACAGCTCTGACTACAAGAGACATAAACACAGAAATGCAGTATCTGTAAAAAGGTGAAGGTATTGAATGAAAGACTGGCCAGTGCTATAAATAGAAAAATAAAAGCTGGAAAGTGTCAGACTATTACCTAAAACAGATTTGTTGTTTCATCAATTTTTCTTAAATTGAATGAAATATAAATAATAAAAACTGACATAAAAAGTGCTTCTGTGGTGGGCTTGTTCCACTGCATCTCAAACTCTCTTTCTTAAGTATACTAAGTCCATGGTTGTACATTTGTGAAAGAAAGTGAAAAAAATCATGAACCATGAACCGCAATCTCATCTAAACATCTATAATACTGGGAGAGATGGGATGTCATTCATTTTCTACATTAAAAAAATTGACAAATGCTACTCACTGATACTGCAGATGGCCAAGTGTTAGATAAGAAAGGCATGCTCAAGGAGAAATTGCTTGAGCATCAGTAACAAGCAGAAAAAAATGATGAACAACATAATGCAAAATGCCTTTTCCCATATGAAATGATTTCTGGTTTGGATTCTACATGTGTACTACCAATGATTCACTCGTTTTGGGGATCTCTCCCTTCTTCAAGTTGGTGTGACCATGGAGTTGATATAAATGTTTTCACAGTACAGCGGGGGGATTCCCCTGCAAATAAAAAAAAAATAAAAATAAAAAAGATTATTTCACTGTTTTGAGTTTGGGCATTTTTAGCATCTGGACTTTCAGGAAGCCAGCTGTCATAGAAGAACCAACACTGTTACATGCACAGATGATGTAGGCTACTTAACTACTACACAGACATCATGGACTGGCTAATCAAGAGACATGTGAGTTTTTTTTACATAATATGTTTCCTACTGTAGGCATGTGAGTAACAGGGATGGATTTAAAAAGTCACAATATGAAATGGAACCAACATTTCAAATAAAGCCTATGCTGAAGGTGCTTCTGCATCAGAATGTGTGAAAGTGAGGTTGTGCTTGGCACTGTTAAACTTTTTTTACAACTTTCTATGAAACATATTAATGTTTTTTCTAAATGCACTCAGGAAGAACAGGTCTGCCTGGAAATGACTGAGTAGCTGGTGATCAATAAAATTATAAATGAAAATAGTGCATTATCTGTATCTACTAGACTGGCACACGATGCTTTAGCTTCAGGGAATGGTACTTATGTGTCATAAAGACAAAATAACGTGGCAATCAATTCAAAATCACTCTAAACAGATAACTAGAATTATTCCCAAAATGGCAGAGTAGTCTTTAGTATAGACATTTCTAAAAACTTACATTGTAAACAACAAGCCTTTAGTAGCCATTTCAAATCTAAGAAAGAGTCTGTCAGGTATGATAGCAACACTACCCGCAGTGCTGGACACTGTGAAGTGTCCATTCCCATGGCACTGAACATAGAGGGACAAAGTAGAGTGGTGAGCACTCCGCAAAGTGTTGGACACTGTCAGATATCCATTTTCATGACACTGAACATGCAGGAACAATGGAGCATGGCGATGACATTAGCATATCCCATTTATCATACAAAAAGGTACAAACACAGAGTAGCACTGGGCACCTGGCTGTATATTGCAGTATAAATGATGAATAAAATACCTCATCCAGACAAAAAGTATGTAAAATACTGTGGTGTCTAGAGTAAATGAGACTAAAGGAAAGGTTCAAAGGAAATGACTCATGGTGCCTTGTGTCTCAAAAGGAAATACTGCCAGCCTAGCTATCTGGAATTTTGTAAATAATTCTATGTCATTTGTGAATATTGATATGATTCATACAGAAGTGTATGTAAAGGTGTAAAGTACTGAGCTAAAATATAACCACAGCATTCCCTACTGGCTTAGAATAGAAATGTATACAAATTATTGAAATTGTGTAAATATATATATTTTAACAGTAGAAACTAAAACATAGAGGGTTAACTTGCAAAACATCAAGAAAATAGGCTGAAATTAAATGTTTTATGATTGTGCTATAAAAGTTATCTCTCAGTTTCAGTTCAGTAGCAGATACAATGTCTAGAGCTAGAACTTTCTGCATTGTCTTGGAAGAGAAGTAATTAGTAGATTTGAGATGCAAAAGTGTTTTATTGTTTTATGACTTCAAGGGTCTAGAAATGTTAAATTCTTTTAGTTTCTGACAAAGGGGGTTTAGCTTGGGAACTAAAAGTCAGGCGACAAAAAGTAATGTCATCTAAGTTAACCCAGCAGCAATATTTGTTAGTAATTTAAGAACTATCTGAGAGAGAGAGAGAGAGAGAGAGAGAGAGAATTTTGTGTTTTGTCTTTGATCTAACAAGAGCATCCACTCATCACCTTCTGCAATTCTGCCTGCGTGTTGTTCTGTAAGTAAGTTTTTAGGGAATAGTAACTCTTTTAGATTCAGATAGGAATATAGTAAAGTACAGCTTAGATGTTTTCTTTATTTATTTGAGACTGTCTTGTAATGTTGTTTTTAGGAATGCCAACTGTCCAGAATTTTTCTGGACTGTCCAGAATTAAGAGACACTGTCCAGAAAACAGAAAGGATAGCATATCGTCCAGAAAAAATACCAGGAGATTAATTTTATTTTAATTTAATTTTTTTAAAGGTGTTCTTTAAGAAAATTCTTTGCATCTGGTCACACACAGATGCAGAAGACGAAAACAGTCTTTTGTGTCTGTGCGACTGATTGTTTACGTCATTGTCTTCTGCGCACATGGAAGTTGAATTCCTGAAGACATTTAAACTGTGCAGCAAACCGCGAATGGACATGTTTCAAATATGGTTTGGGTACTAATGAAATGTTGCAGTTTTACCTATTCATTCAAGTACTGTTATTGGATTTTAAGTAGCTATGTTGGCAGCTAAAGTTTCAAGCAATAAAGCTAGTAGGTCTGAAGGACTCCATGAATATTAAATGTATTTTGAAAGAGAAGGCTGTTGAATTATGATACTATTTTAGTTATG
>NC_056740.1:80574105-80631605 GCF_019279795.1 Protopterus annectens | reverse complement strand
TATATATATATATATATAAATATATATGGATCTGCTTTATATGGTTAACTTTTCAGAAAGTAGACTTTCATATGGCTGAGACCATATGATCGATTTTCGAAAAGCCGACCATGTAAAACACAGAAAATACATAGCAAACACTTACCTTAAAACTGTTAAAAGGGGGGAAAGCCCCCTGCACCCCCCACACCCCCTGTAACTTAAATATACCAACTCAGAGATCACACTACAGTGCGGAAGAGGGAAACTTTCCCATTCCACACTGTACAGCGCTAGTGGTTCCCCATGGTTGGCTTTTCAAAAGTTGATCATATGGTCGCGGCCATATGAAAGTTGACTTTCTGAAAAGTCATCCATGTGAAGGGGACCCATATATAGGTCCCCCAAGTTTTTTGAATGCAGTTTCTTCAACAAACACAGGGGATGTGGTTTAATGTCAATGGTACAGATAGCCATGCAGTGGAAATGTTGATATTGTGTAATGTTGAGATAAGTAAGTTTCTGCATGTATATGTGAAGCAGGGTTATGATCGCAGATGAGTAAAGGATAGGTGTTATATATCTGTGTGCTAGTTTGTATATTTTAGGGTTAGAATCAAGGTTTGGTTAGGGGATAAGATATAGTATTGTCTGTGTGTCCAAGTGTGTCTTGTGTAGTGGCACTGTTATGGGATGGATTTAATGAAGATAAGGTGTAGGGTTAAGGCTGAAGAAAGGGGCAACATTATAGAGTTAGCACCCATTACTGGCCAGATACATTTTCTTTGAATGTGGGGTTTCAGTGCTGTTTCAGTGAATGTGAGTTTCAAAGGCAGAAAAGTTTTAATGCTAAGTCTGTTTTCATTGTGAGACTGTATTACTTTGCTTAGCAAATGTCTATTAGTGTTTGTGCTATAAAATTTAAAATAAAAGTTTTAAATTAAATCCAAACATCTGTAATTATTGTAGAAGTACAGCTGAAAACAGTATGCTCATTGAGAATTTTGAACAGTGTTTATGGCAACTAGGAAGAAATGGAGAAATAGCCAAGTAAAGGGACACTGAAATGGCTGCTTGGGAGGGGACGGGCTATGAAAATTACAGGAGGGGACAGGAGTACAAAAATTACATGTATTTTCTTTTCAAGTACATGTCCAGAATTTTTGACATGAAAAGTTGGCAACCCTGGTTGTTTTAAATATTTCCTGTGACATTGAATCCTGAAGTCACTGTGAATACAGATTTAGTATTGTGTTGTTCTTTTATTGTTTATTATTAAATATATTTAAACCTATCTTTGTGGCTGATATCTGTGAGACGTATTTAAGCTCTTAGAGTACTTCTATATCTATTTGGTAACACTGTACAGGCCACTCTTAAATAGCCTTGCTCTTAGTCAGGCTACCATTTGGAGTAATAGCAACATTATACAGTAGGATTGGACACCCTTATAGTCTAGGGAGAAGGGGGCATAACTAGTAAACCTGTGCCAGCCTTTCCCAGATGTGTGTGTGTGTGTGTGTGTGTGTGTGTGTGTGTGTGTGTGTGTGTGTGTGTGTGTGTGTGTGTGTGTGTGAGACAGCTACATGGGCAGGAACACGAAGCACTGGTTGGACAGAAAGGGTCATGGAGGTTTTGGCTTGGCCACTCAGCTGAGATTTCAACCCTATAGTTGTGCCAGTGGAGAGTCTTATTGGAGATCTGAAGAAAGAGGGAGAAACCAGCCCTAGACTGACTGCAATCTCTGTGTGCTTTACTGTGTGTGTACTTGTCATCCTTACAGTGTGTACATTCCCCACTGCTGCCAGTGGTGAGGATTGAGGCTCCTGGATTACTGGGCCAGTGCTGGCGCATCACATATTAATTGGTTGGCAGTGGTGGGATAGCCACATGACATATTGATTGGCTTGTAGTGGTGTGGATATGGAATTCCTGTAGCCTGTAAACAGTGGTCACTAAGGAAGGTGTTTGTACTCTCAATCAGTCACACAGTGAACATTTAGAATTTTGTATCACAATTGTTTTATTTTTTTGTTAGCTTAATTAGTCAGGGACAGCATACAAGCATGTTAGCAGAGGAGTATGGCAAGCTGAGAAGGAGCCAGTTGGCTGAGATGTGCAAGGCTAAAGGACTGGTACATGCCAACCTGACTAAGGCAGAAATGATTGTAGCCTTGGGTGAAGCTTCATTGCAGATCAGCAATCAGGAGGACAATCAGGCTGGCCTTGGAGATGTACAACTTTCAGAAAATGGTCAGTTCAACCTTTACACAGAGGACTTAAAAATCAGTCTGGAGTTAAAGACACTTGAACTGGAAGCCAAATATTTAGAAACAGAAGCAGCAGAGAGACTGAGACATCTGGAGGCTGAGGAAATGGAGAAATTGCAATGTCTGGAGGATGAGAAGAATGAGAGGTAGATGCAACATGAAAAGGAGATGCTGACTCTTCATCAGAGTCATGGAGGTAATGGGGAAGGCAGTAACTGAATCCCGGAAGCAACAAAGGTCAGTAAATTTCTTCCACGGTTTACAGAGGGAGATAATTTTGATAGCTGCATTCATATGTTTGAAAGGGTATGTAAACACTATAATGCTGACCAACATCTCTGGATACGGTTCCTTACCCCTGTACTCCATGGTAAAGCTGTAACTGCTATTTCTAAATTTTCTGATACTGATTTCTTAAATTAAAATGCTGTGAATAACTGTCTTTTACAATGTTTTAAGTTAACACTTGAAGCTTACAGGAAAAAGTTTTGTGAGCATAGATGCAAGGCAGATGAAAGCGTGTGTGAATATGTTGCTGAACTAAGCACTTATTTTCATAGGTGTGTGAGTGGATATCAGGACACCACTTGTGAAGGGCTGGCAGACCTTTTGGTGAGGAAACAAGCCCTTAGCACTTTACCTGAGGACATGATAATCTGGTTAGCTGATAGACAATGCAATATTGCAGATGAGTTGGGGAAGAAGGAATACCTATACCTAACAAGCAGGGCTTCACTGCACAGGAAAGGGACACCCAGTGCTGCTCAAGGGTCTAAGGGAACCCATGACTCGCAGCCCAGAGTGCCCCAACAGAGCCCTCTATTAGAATGGGAAGCCACTAGTCCAGGTTCACGTCCAGGACAAAGGGTTAAATGATTTAAATGAACCAGTGGGGCCATATAGCATACAGATGTCCATGGAGGTAAGGTTGGGAATAAAAGATGAGATAGCCAGTAAGTGGGAATGACAGAATGCTAGCAGTAAGTTGTGTCTAGACAATAAGGGCACTAACCTACCACAAGAGGTTATATCCTATCTTACTAAATGGGCAACAGGCCACTAATAAGTGAGACACAGCTTCTGACATAACCATTGTGAGGCCTGCAATGGTTAAAGAGGAGCACTACTTACTTGGGCAGTCTACTCCAGTCAGAGCTTTAGGAGGGAACCCATTTCAAATACCTTTGGTTAGGGTTCACCTTGACACCTCCTTGACAAGGAATGTGGAAAAGCAAGTAGGTATGTTTGAGGATATCCCTGAAGATGCCCTGATAGGGAATGATTTTGATAATGCAGTACCCTGTGTGCATGCATTTACATGCAGTCAAGCTTGGAGACAAGCATGTGGTTCTGGTAGCCTGGGGGGGACCCAGACAGACCGCACACCTGCAGCCAGGACTGTTGAGATGGATACTTCATGGAGGAAGCTAACCAGTAGCAATGAGACTGACGGTGAGCCACAGCTGCTTGTGGGTACTGATGTTCCCCTAGACAGAGTGACTGCAAGGGCAGAGTTGAGTAGTAGTACCAGGCTGACAGTGAGCTACTGCTGTCAGAGGATACCAGACTTCCTGTGGAAAGGGAGCTGAGAAGGGTTACAAAGAGAGAGTTGAGACAGGCTCAGCTCTTAGACCATACATTACAAGGCATGAGGGAGGTAGCCAGTGAGGCACCTGATTCTCAAGGGAAAGGGGAATCTGTATACTGGGATAAAGGATTACTGTACAGAGAGTGGACCCCTGAGGGAAGGCAAGAGGGTGAGAGAATACACCATATGGTACTGCCCAGAGCCTACCATCTGGTATTTCTAGTCATAGCCCATGATATTCCCTTTGCAGGGCATATGGGCATAAAGCATACCAAGAGAATTATTATGCAGAACTTTTATTGGCCTGGGATTTCTAGAGATGTAACAGTGTACTGCCGGACCTGTGAGCAGTGCCAAAAGGTAGGCAAGGCAGGAAGCAAGAAGAAAGCTCCTTTGATGCCTTTGCCTGTGTTTCTTAGGAGTCATTTCAGATGGTAGCTATGAATATTGTGGGGCCTCTAAGTACCCCCATTTCCACAGGGAAGAAGTATATCTTGTTGATAGTAGATTATGCTACCAGAAACCCTGAGGTGGTTGCTTTGTCCTCCATTGAGGCAGAAAAGGTGGCAAATGCTTTGTTAGAGATTTTCAGCAGGGTAGATTTCCCAAAAGAAGTACTATGTGACAGAGGTGCCAATTTCATGTCAGACCTGCTGGCTTGTGTGTGGAAGTACTGTAGGGTTAAGCACCTAAAGACCACCCTCTACCATCCCCAGACTAATTGTTTTGTTGAGAGGTTAAACTCTGCACTCAAGATGATGCTACAGTCATTTGAAGACCTGTTCAAGAGGGAGTGGGGCAAATATTTGACCCATCTATTGTTTGCTTACAGAGACGTTCCCCAGGAATCCACAAGTTTTTTACCCTTTGAGTTGCTGTATGGTTGTAGAGTGAGGAGACCTCCAGATTTGATTTGAGATGAGTGGGAGAGTGAGTGTGAATCCCACAAGGAGTCTGTTGTGACATATATCCTAAACTTCATGACAAGGCTCAGGGAACTTATGGGCTTGGCCAAAGAGAATGTGGCAGAAGCCCGGCAGTAGAAAAAGGTTTGATATGTCAGTAATGATTGAGCTAGAGATTATGCTATAGGGCAGTAGGTTATGGTTCTCATTCCTGTCAGACAACAAGGTGCAGGCAGCTAAAGAGGGACTCTACAAAGTGGCAAGGAAGGTCAGTGATGTTAAATACATGGTAGAACTGCTAGGAAGGGGCACAAATTGTACCATGTTAACATGATGAAACCTTACCATGATAGGGAGGCTCTTGTGCTGAGTATTTTCAGTGCAAGGCAGTGGAGTCTGAAAGGGATCTATGGCTGCAGGGAGCCAGCCAGCCAAATCCCAAATTATTATGGTAGAGCCTAGGATTGCCGGCATATGATGGGACAGTGCAGCACTGTACTGGGGTCAGCAATGCCAAGGTAGATGGAATCTCAAGACAGGGAATGGGGCAAGGAATTTCCAGATAGTCAATCCTCTCAAGCATTGTTTCACAAGGGTCACTTGAAAAACTAGCTTGAGTTTCCAGGGGGGGGGAGGATGATGTCACAGAAAGAAATACTGCCAGCCCAGCTATCTGGAATTTTGCAAATATGTTTATGTCATTTGTGAATATTGATATGATTCATGCAGAAGTGTGTGTAGAGGTGTAAACTACTGAGCTAAAATGCAACCACAGCATGCCCTGCTGGCTTAGAATAGAAATGTATATAAACTATTAAAATTGTGTAAATGTATATGTTTTAACAGTAGAAACTAGAACATAAGAGGGTTAACTTGCAAAACTTTAAGGAAATAAGTTGAAATTAAATTGTTTTACGATCGTGCTATAAAAGTTGTCTCAGAGTCAGTTCAGTAGCAGACACAATGTCTAGAGCTAGACGTTTTTGTCTTATCTTGGAAAAGAAGTAATTACTAGGTTTGAGATGCAGAAGTGTTTTATTGTTTTATGACTTCCAGGGTCTTCAAATATCTGAGAGATATGCATTTTTCACACAGAGATGTTAAATTCTGACAAAAAGTGATGTCATCTAAGCTAATCCAGTAGTAATATTTGATATTAATTTAAGAACTCTCTCACAGAGTGAGAGAGAGAGAGACAGGCAGAGCAAGCGAGAGAGAGAGGAGTGCATTTTGTATTTTGTCTTTGACCTAACAAGAACATCCACTCATCACCACCTTCTGCACTTCTGCCTGCATGTTGTTCAGTAAGTATATTTTTAGGGCATAGTAACTCTTTTAGATTGAGATTAATATAGTAAAGTATATCTTAGATGTCTTCTTTGTTTATTTGAGACTGTCCTGCAATGTTGTTTTAAATGTTTCCTGTGACTTTGAACCCTGAAGTCACTGTGGATACAGATTTAGTATTGTCTTGTTCTTCTATTATTTATTATTAAATATATTTAAACATATCTTTGTGGCTGATATCTGTGAGACATATTTAATCTCTTAGAGTATTTGTATATGTATTTGGTGACACTGTACAGGCCACTCTAAAATAGCCTTGCTCTTGGTCAGACTACCATTTGGAGTAATAGTAACATTACACAGCAGGATTGGACACCCTTTGCTAAGGGCCTTAGAGTAGTTGATAAAGAGGTGGCTGGTGGCTGGTGGCAGCTGGAACTACATAATAGTCCGGGCATAGCTAGTAAACCTGTGCCAGCCTTTCCCAGGTGTGTGTGTGTGTGTGTGTGTGTGTGTGTGTGTGTGTGTGTGTGTGTGTGTGTGTGTGTGTGAGTGTGTGTATAAATCATATCTCAAAGTGTGTGTGTGTGTCAGGTACTTGGGCAGGGACACAAAGCACTGGTTGGACAGAGAGGGTGCTGGAGGTTTTGGCATGGCCACTCAGCTGAGATCTCAACCCTATAGTTGTGCCAGTGGGGAGTCTTACTGGGGATCTGGTGAAATAGGGAGAAAGCAGCCCCAGACTGACTGTGACCTCTGTGTGCTCTTAAGGGAAATTGCAGTTTACTGTGTGTGTACTTCTCATTCTCCCAGTGTGTACATTCCCCACTGTTGCCAGTGGTGAGGCTTGAGGATCCTTGATTACTGGGCCAGTGCTGAGCCATCAGACCTTTCAGGTGCAGTTAGAATCTGTCTGTATGGCAAGTTGTTCTGCAATGGAAATTTCTTTCAAGATATGCACTAAAATGTCATATACTATGAAAAACAGACATTTAGAAACTGGAAAAGTGCAGCCTCTTGTTTTCATCTTTGCATGGTGCCCATATATAGAAAAGAAAACTTAGAACTTGTACTGGATGTCAATTGTCCAAAATGCAGCATCACAAACAACCTTGTATTCTTGAAAGTAGTTATCAGTGTCACGGCAGCAGAGTTACGTTAAATAACTGGTCAGAGGTTGCACAGATGGTGACAACTCACAGAAGACTACCAATATCTTTAAACAGTGTTTGAAGAGGTAGAATAGCAGGATGAATACATAGGAGAAATGATCTGCAAAGCATTTCTGAACAACTTCAACTTTTGCAAAGCACAATGGCATTCAGCACTTTATAAATGCTCCAGTTAGCTAGCTATGAATCAGAAATACTTGTGGAAATATTTAAGAAAGCTGTTAATACCACAGGTTATCATCATAAGCCACTCTGTCATAGATAAATGTATTTTTATTTGCACATCCAAACGTGGTACATACACCACCAACATGATTCCAGGTTAATGAACCTGTTACTGTTACTGAACTGAAACATCTAGACTAAATGAAAACATGCATCAGTAAACAAAGTATGCAATTTCAAGAAATTAACAGTTAAGTACAAAATTGTACTGGTGGCAATCATGTTGTAGCACATGACTGCAGAAATGCTAAATGATAAATAATAGGCAAGAAATATCTCTGTCATTATGAAAACCTCTAATAGACAGTTAATGTGAAAGATAGCTCTCAGTCTCTTATCTCAGGAATTGGAGACAAAGCTAAGATAGTAATTGGGGACAAAGGCTCAATCAGGGAAAATTTAAAAAATTGCACTTGTATACTTAAAGCTGCTGGAATAACTCTTTACATTAGCATGCATTTCCTGAATGATATGAAGCCTGAAGTACACGTCTGTCATTAATTAGTGATCACAGTCCTCTACGATTTTCCAGAAAACCACACATTTTACTAGGACCAGTCAAAATGTGGCATAATCAAAAACATTCTTCAAAATCCAGGGCAGCTGAGAGCTACATGGAGATGACAGAAATCATAGTCATAGTGGTCACACAACAAAGGGTAAATAAAGCACCTAATTCTTAATGATCTACCTGCTTACCTGGCCGTCAGTTTACAGTATACGTTCCACAACCTTTTAGCCATGAAATGAATGAAGTCAATATTCTGCTGTAGTTCATATTAGAATGTAGATATGCTTGCATTTTGCAAACAAAGATATGTTTCATAACCTGTGATTTAAGTATTGAATTCACTGGAATGAAAGAAGAATGCAGTTTGAAGACAAAGAATATAGAGGGGGATTTATACCAGCCAGTTAAAAAAAAACAGTTGTTATAAATTAATATAATGCTAGGGTTTCTATGTTTGAGGTGAGATTATGGTGATACAGGAACTTTCTTTGATTTAGTTGTTCAGTTTCTTATTTAAGAAAAAATTATGATATGGTACAGCTAAAGATTTTGCTTCCTTTAAAATATAGCAACCACATTTATAATATATGATCACTTCAGATGGATTGTGGCTGTATTAGCGACAGTGCGCACACAGTGAGATTTGCCTAATGGCAGCGCTAAGCTTGCTGTCACGTCTTATTTGCTGCTGGGACTAGACCACATGGCAGGTTAGAGCACAGCTAGCTTTGGTGTTTAAACAATAAAAAGATAATGCAAAAAATTATTTTCTGTTATATATGAACTAGGCTCTTCAGTGCAAGTTGCCATAAAAGTAATAATGATTACCAAATACTGTTTTCTAACCTAAGTGTAACATTTATAGTATACAGTTCTGAGTTAGTTCAACACAAAATGAGTAATGCATGGCTTGCTCAGCTCTCAAGCCTTGAAACTTGAATAGTTTAGTCATATCTGCCTCAATGTACAAAGTGAAGTTTTTGCCATGTTAAATAAAAACAATTTAATATGCAGCTGGAAAATATACAATGGCTTCTTCTATCTATATGTATCAAGTTCAAGATTTTAATCAAATTAGTCTCGCTACATATCAAAGTGCTATCATATATTGTGATTTCCATAGGTGATATTAATAGGTTCATAGGTAGGTACTAGGCTATTGGCCCTAGGGCCTATATAAGCCTAGCCAAAAAGGTACCCTGGCTTTCGCCACCCAAGAAAATTATTTTCCTGTGCTCCTGTTGAGCAGAGCCACAGAGGTGATCCCTGGGGTGAATTTCCTATTTCCTAACCAATCATCAAGATTTTTCTTGAAAAGTGCTAATGAGGAGCTTTGTTTGATATAGATAGGTAGTTTGTTCCGGAGTATGTGAAGTATCTGGGATAGGAATCTATCCCTTCAGCATGTTCTGTTTATTGCAGTGACAAGGTTTAGGTCCCTAGAGCATGTAGATCGAAAGGGATTGGGATTTCTTTAAGTGGAGCATGTCCAACAGTTCTGGGTTTTACATAGCATTGTATGTTAGGCAGAGATCGCCTCTGACTAGGTGATATTTGACGGAGTAAAGCTGAAGTTTTTTGAGATGATCTGCATAGGGCATCTGTTTGAGGCTGGTAATCTTCTTTGTGAGGTATTTCTGCAGCCTTTCCAGTTATTCTAGATGTCTTGTGAGGTACATACCAAAAGGAGCATTGTACTATATTATGGGTCTAATGAGTGATGAGAAGAGGGGAACAATGACCACTTTTTCCTGGATGAGAAACCTTTTTTGATGAGGTGTGCCATGTAGAAGGATTTCCTGACTACTGTGACAATGTGCTTATCAAAGGAGAGACTACTGTCCACCTGTTTCTCATGGTCTCTTATCACACTTTCGGTGTTACGTAGACTACCAACTATGTGGTAGCTCATAGGTACAAAGTTTTTACCAAAGGAGATGACAATGCAGTTTTTGGCATTGAGCTTGAGGCCATGGCTTTGACACCAAACATCTGTCTCCGTGAGGCCCTTTTGTAGGATGTCCACATCATTAGGAGTTTTGATTATGGCTCCAAGTTTGCAGTAATCTGTGAAATTCATTATCCAAAGACCTTATGTGTTAGCCTGTACTTCAGAAAAGTAGATAAACAGGAGAGGACCCAGGAGTGAACCCTGTGGTACTCCACTTGTCACTGGTCTGAAGTCAGATTTTGAGTCTGCTGCTTTCACAGTGTGGGTTCTGTCAATAAGCCAGTTGGCAACCCATCTTGTGACATAGGGATTTATACCTAGTTTAGTGAGTTTATCTATAATTCCAGAGTGGGGGATAGTGTCAAAAACCTAGGTGAGATTTAGATAGGCTGTGTGAACCACTTTACCCTCATCTACGGCTTTAGTGACTGCTTTAAAAAGTCTATCAGGTTTAGGAGACATGATCTGCCTTTTACAAAACTGAACTGGGTGGGGTCCAGAGTTTGGAGATTACCAATGTCTTTGTGTGTAAGATCCATGATGATATGTTCCATGACCTTGCAGACCAGGCTCATTAGGCTAATGGGACAGTAGTTCCCGGGGTCCATGGTGGCTCCCCCTTTGTGGAGTGGGATAACCATTGCTGTGCACCATTCAGTGGGCATAAAGCCTGTGGTGAGGTTATGATTGAACATTGTGCTTAGGTGGAGTGCCAGTTCATTCTGTAGTTCATGTAGAATGCAGCCTGGGATGTTGTCAGGTCCCATGGATGCTGTCTTCTTGGCTTTGGAGAGTGTGGTTTTTACCTGTGCAGCTGTGATTACAGGAACATTGGACTCTTCCGGTATAGAGATGGGCCTTTTAGGGGGTGAGAGGAGGGTAAAGTTAGCACTGAACCTATCAGCCAGGATGTTGGCAATATCAGTTGGTTCTGTATATTTAGTGTCTTTGTGTTGTAACTCAGAGCAGATCTGAGTGTTGCCATTGAGATTCTTGATTCAAATAGTTTTTTTATTTTTTTTTGTTTGTAAACAAATTATGATACAGTAAATTTAAATTACAATTCAAAATAAAAGAAAATAGTTAATAACTATAACAATATGTACAATATTTACAGGTGGTCCAATGAAAAGGATTAACCAACAAAGTTATAAAGAGGAATAATCCCATAGAACAAATATAACCTTTACTGGCATATATTCACATAAGTCCATCTTAGTTTATGACATTTCAATTTCATGTAGAAGAAATTATATCCTTTTGTAATGTGTCTATAAGTATTAAGATTTTATTCCAAGGATTGTCTGTCCAACGTCTGGGAAAAATTCTTTCTTCTTTGACTTTTATTTCTTTTTGTGCAGATTCCTTTAATAGAGATATGAAGTCTTCATAACTTGGAGGGACTGTGGATTTCCATTTTCTTGTAATACATTTTCTGGCTACAGCCAGAATAGACCATAGAAGATATTGGTCACTTTTACTCATAGTTACTGAGTCATCTACATTCAGAAAAATTAAAGATTTTGTTAGAACAAATTTGTCATTATAAATGGCTTGAAGAAATCTATTAATATCTTCCCAGAATTTTTTAATGCAATCATAAAACATACGTATCCAATCTGCCTCGCAGTTTAAAGTACATCTCCAGCATATGGGCTTTTGGATAGGGTCGAATTTGACTATTTTATATGGTGTATAAAAGGCTCTATGTAGAAATTTCCATGTGAAGATTTTCCATATCTGAAAGTTTGAGGTTAGCTTAACTGACAACAAAAGGTCATTTATACCTTCAGGTGATAGATTTATTGTCAAGCCCTTTGTTAAAGTGTTCACAACATTTTGACCTATTTTGGTTTTATACACTATTAAAATTTTGTATAATTTAGATATAGAAATTAGCTTATTATGATTTCCATAAATCAATTCTTGCATATATTTTATGAATTTAGGTATAGTATTAAAGTTTGAATTTTTAATAATTCTACATACATCACTTGCATATTGTAATATTTTTTGGAGTTCTATTCTGTCTATTTCAAATATACTGAACTCATTTATTACTTGTTGGATGGTTAAAGTACTGTGATTATTCAAACATTGAAACCAGTAAATAAAGTTGTTGGATTCCCAATTAATGAGAGTTTTTTCTTGGATTTTTTTCTTTAAAATTCTTTGATGTTTTAAATGGTATTAAGAGTTTGAACCATAATTTTATGTCTGGATTTGTAATTATAAATTTTCTAAATAGATTATAAATATTATTCAAATATGATAAATTGGTGGGCTTTGTTGTTTTATTTTGTAGGCTATTACATAGTACATGCCAAAATATGTTATTATAATTCTCCAAATCCATATTTTTTAATATTTTGTTTTCATTTAAGAAAAAAGTTATATGTAAAATTTTCCATGCGGATGAATAATTTGGATTTACCCAATTTAGTATAAGTTTAATGATGGAAGCTTTAATATACGTTTCTATGTCTGGAAATTTAATTCCTCCTAAGTCCCAGGGTCTAATATGATGTGAGAAAGCAATTCTATTCTTTTTTGGATACCAAAGAAAATCCATTAAAAGTTTCTGTATTTTTTTATAACTTTTTTATCTGGTAAAATAGGGATTGCTAATGCTATATAGTTTATTTGTGGTAGTAATATCATTTTTATTAACTGTAACCTATCTTCCAATTTTAACATTAATCTATTCCAGCTATTAACTTGTTTTTGAATTAAATTTTGGATTTTATTATAATTTAAAGTCATGGTAGTATCTATGTTCTCAGATATAAGAATTCCTAGATATTCTAGTGAAGAAACCTTTTCTCCAATTATTTGATATTTATTCAGATGTAAGTCATCTATTTTATTTAGAAGCATATGTTTTGATTTGGATTTATTGAAACAAAGACCTGAAATAGAAAAACAATCTTCTACTTGTTTCTCTAATTCTTGTATGGATTCTTCATTTGGTTTTAAAGTCAGCAATATATCATCAGCAAATAACATGATTTTAGAATTAAATTTATTGTAGAAGTTAATTCCTTCTATTTTTAGATCCCATTGAGATTCTTGACATTGCTAAAGAATGCTTTGTGGTTATCTTTAGAATCAGTGGAGATTTTGTTTTCGTAACTAGCTTTGGAGGATTTTATGAGGAATCTCAGCTTCTTACTGAGGCTGACCAGGGAGTTCCTCCAATCATAGGATTTTACTCTTTTTTTGCAACAGTTTCTTTCTTCTGTTGTAGAGTTTGTTTATGGCAGGGGACCACCAGATTGGCTTCTTTTTTCTGGTGGATAGCATCTTGGTTCTGTTAGGGATAGAATGATCCATGCACTGGTGTAAGTGCTTATAAAGTGCATTTGTGTAGGATTCAGCAGTTGTACCTCCATTGTCCATCTGCATAGGTATCATGAAGTTTGACACTTCTGTTTTAAGAAGCGTGAAGTTGGCTTTGGAGAAATTTGTTACTGTGGTTTCCCTAATGGGGTTGGGGGAAGGATGTGGATGTCTAGGATGATTAGCTTATGGTCAGATCTGGCCAACAAGGAATTGACCTCTGATGTGGAACACTGGTCGCCCATGTTGGTAATCACCAGGTCTAGGATATTGCTACCACCAGTGGGGGTGTGGATAAGTTGATCCAAGGCATTGGAATTTATGAATTCCAGAAAACGTTGAGCAAGAGGTGGTACATGAGTAGTTTTCCCAGTTAATGGTGGGGTAGTTGAAATCGCCCATTATTAGGGTGTTGGGTTGTGCCTTAATATTTTCCAGTGTATCAAAAAATGAGGAGTGGGTATCCTGGGGCATGGTGATAATTTGGATTGCGGTCTTGCCCAGAGTTAGTTGCACTTGGATAATCTTGGATGCATTATGCTGAGCAACTAGCCTAGAGGTGTGGATATCCTTAATGAATATGGACACGCTTCAGCCTTTAGTATTTTGGTCCGAGTTAGGTGGCCGAAAGGTGTGGCATGAAATATAGCCTGGTAATCCAGGGGTGGTCTCTGGAGTCTTGAACCAGGTCTCTGTCACTGCACAGATGTCGATGTTCTCCATTTTAATGAGTGCCTCGAGTGAATGCATTTTGGGGTTTAGACTCCTAGCATTGAGTAGCATTACACTCAGATTTTGCTTGCTTGTACCTGCTAAGGTGGTGAATTTGTCATTTGAACATTGCCTAAAAAACGCAATATAGGGGTGGCAAGAACCTTAGCCAGTATCCGGAATCTCAAGAACGACAGGTGCAGGCCATCTCTGGCAAAGCATCGTGGTCTGTCGATCATGTCATCCCAGGTAGACAGATACTGGATCCCCTTAGAATGACACCAGAAGCTTAGCCAATTGTTGAAGTCAATCATTTTGTCCCTGTACTGTGGTATCATTCTGGGTGATGGCAGGATACTACTCATGGCTAGGGTCATACCTGCCTGGACTACAAGATCAGAGTGCTCCTCCATGTTTCTTTTCATGTAGTCCAGGGAGGTACATCTCAGGTCATTCACACCAACATGGACAATGACAGAGTCATATTTGTACTTGTTGTGGAATGACCTGAGTGCGTGCATTATGTGGCGGATCCTGGCACACGACAGGCAGCTGACAGTAACTTTCTCCTTGTTTAGCCTGGTGAGTGGAACATCAGTGTGCCTGACTATAGAGTCGCCAGTGGTACAAATAATGCAGTAAGATTGTAAATCAGACATATTACGCATTATAATAGATGATCCTTGAAAGCAAACACTTTTAGAAAAAAATACATTACTGTATTTCTGCCTAGGGATGGGATGATACTCCCACCAGAATTAAGCAATTATAGTAAAAAGAAAGAGTAAAATAAGCTAGAGATAAGATGTAAGGGAGAAAAAAAGAAATGAAAGAACAAACAAAGAAATAAGCTTTAGGGAGGAGAGATCGTGAATGAAAAAAAGGACTAGAGCAAAATAAAACTAAGCGTTCATCCTGGAGTTGAGCAGGAGCATTGCCAGTTTGTAGACAAATGGGCTTTGAGAAGAATTTCAAATTTGGAGGGGTTAGCTGTGCCAAGAAAGAGCTGGGCAACTGAGTTCCAAATTTTGGAGATGTGGTTTGAAAATAAGGCATCTCCATATCTATTATTAGCTTTAGTGACTTCTAGAAGAAGTTTATTGGATGAGCAGAGGGTGCTGTTGTTAGTGTAGGGTTTTACTAGGTTTTTAAGGGATGGACATTTGTCTGGCTGGTAGATAATAGAATGACAGATTTTGAGTTAGCTGAGGCATAAGAGGTTAGAGCAGTCCAACCACCCTAGTTTGTGAAGTGCTGAGCAATGACATATCCTGTTTGGGAGGTTGGAGGCAAACTTGGCTATTTTGTTGTAGCAGGCTTCCAGTTTATTTACATTTGCTTTCTTTAGGTTTGTGAAAACTGAATAGGCATATCATCATTAGCCCCCTTTTCCCCCCTTTTCTTTCTACATGTGGTCAGGGTACTGCCCACAGTTGTGGAGGTCCCCTTTGTTCTTGTTCACTGGCATGAATATGCTTATTCTCCAGTCATCTGGGATATGCCTTTCTATCCACACTGCTATTAGTACCCTCAGGAACCATTTCTCCACTATTTCACCCAGCATCTTTATCACATCTGCTGTGACCTGATCTCAGCCTGCTACTTTCCCTAACTTCATCTTCCTTAGTGCTGTCCTTACTTCTGCTAGGATGGGCTCCTATTCTTCTCTCATCCTAGGCTGTTTCTGGGGCAGTACAGCTTCTGTGGGGTTTTCTTCATTCAGAAGCTGTTGGAAATACTCCTTCCATCTACCTTTGTTGTCCTCTGGACCGGTGAGCAGGTTGTTGCTGGCATCACTTATGAAGGGAGTCTTGACTATCTTCTTTCACTTTCTGTCTTTGCCTTTCAACCTGATATAATTTATTTGTGCCACGTACTGAATCACTTTACAGAAGTTGGTAGAGTGCCTGTGACACCCTATTCTTTGCTATTGCAACTTCTTTCTTAACCATTATGCCAACAGGTTTGAGAAGGCATATAACAGTGTGGATAGTAGACGGGTTTGGGAAATGTCAGTTTTGGTGGTATCGGTGAGGAATGGTTTGGCTCTGTAGAGTGACCTGAGTTATATATGGACCTTTTTGATTGTTAGGGATATGTGCAGGTTGTAACTGAGGGATTTGTCAATGGTAACACCTAGTAGTTTGGTATAGTCTACTGGCTCAGTTTTGTTGTTATTAGTAGAGTAAATGACGAATGTGATGTGTGGTTGAGCTATTTTATTGGTGGAAAATAATAATAATTTGGTCTTGTTGGGGTTTAGTTTTAGTTGATGGGTGGAAAGGTAGTGTTCAACATCTGCAAAAGCATTTTGTATTTTTTTGCAAGAATTCGGGGATCGACTTACATATATTAAGTTTGAGACTTCCATATCTCTAAAAAAAGAGAAAGTACAGTTGTGAAAGCAAAACTTACCATAACAGTAGATGTTTAAACGACCACTGCTGCAGTAGCGTTAGCTATACATGTTATATCCTGCTAAGGATATAATGGCCAGCCAGCTTCCAAAGCTTCAGGGCACCTCCCATGCACCTAAACTGTCAGGCAGCTCAAGCTGAGCTGACTAAAGGACAAGTTTGGATGGGAAGCCCTTCAGAGATTTCCTGCCAGCAGAAACAGAGAAGCTGAGCCCTGAAAGGACAATGTTAGAACCAACACAAAAAAATAAATGTCTACACCCCTACGTAACAAATAGACCAAAAAACAAGAGGGATGGAGGGAGGGAGAAGCTACTACTGCAGTGATCATTCAAACATACTGCCATATATAGAAAGAACACTTGGAGGAATCACTATCTCCATAAGAACAGAATGCACCCCAAGCACATCACTAGAAATATCATGCAGAATGAAATAACACTCATATCTAGGCTATGTACACAAGAGAAGGTCTTCTAGCAGGAGACAAAAAACATATATGGATACCTACAGGATAGAGGATACACAGAGAAAGATTGTCTATGGACACCATGGAGCTAAGTCAATTAAGAACTAATCAGGGGATACCTTTCTGCACAACCACAAATCAATATGAAAAGGTCAACCATGACACGGAAGCTAAGAACATGAGAGAAGAAAATAACGTACTTAGATTGATGCTTACATTTTCTAATGATAACATCCAGATACGTAATATTATTATGAAGCATTGGCCTATCCTAACTCAGGATAAAAAGTTATGAAAGATAGTTAGCGAAGAACCAAGACTCACTTATAAGAACAAAAAGAATCTAAGAAGGCTTCTATGGCAGAAATATGGATATCCAAAACTGAGAATGCCTTGCAAAAAAGGAACTTTCCGATGTGGGAAATGTACTGCTTGTGACATTATAGATACTGGGAATTTCTTTTGTCAGCCTTTGGATATAGATTTTCTTGTGCAGCTACCTGTAATACTAAATTTGTCAATTATCTATAAACCAACAAATCCTGTTCTGTTTTTTACGTTGGTAAGACTGGTTAAGCCTTTAGAAGCAGAATTCAGAGACATCTAAGAGATATACAACACAAGGACCAACTTAATGCTTTGGCAACCCACATTATGAAGTTCCCGATGCATACCTTTAACTTTAAAGTTATAAAATGTACTTATTTAGGGATGAAGAAAGAAAGAAGATCTTATGAACAGAACTGAAAAAAATGAAGTAAAATGGATCATTAATCTACAAGCTGATCACCCACCAGGTCTCAATGGTGTCATACCATTGAGACCAATACTTAAAGCCAGATGTCCAGTGATTGGTTAAAATAGAGGTGTGTCTCTTTTATGGATTCTAGATTGAATAAAGGTTTACATCAGAAAATGAAGGCGTTGGCTGTAATCCATTGCTCTGATTGGCTAGTGATTTTTATTAATGAAAAAGAGTGTCCCAGTGTTTTTACAATCTGAAGAAGGTTTTACCAAATGTGCATATTGTTTGGAAAGGGGTGTATTTTCATTAGTCTTTATTTTGTGCTTGTCTGTGCTAGATTTTAATTCCTGTTGATTTTAAAAAGTTGAGTAAAACCTGCTTTTAACAGCCATGTTGGTGGTGTCTAGTTTTCTTGGAGGTCCCTTAAGCAATACTCCTTTCAAGAACATTTTGAAATAAGACTGCATTAAAAGAGGAGAATCCATGGGCAGACATTACAAATGGCTGATAAATTAATCTTGATAGGGGAACGAGAAAGGTCAATAACTCACACACATATTGTAGTACCAGAGAAGAACTAACCCTGATTGGATGCTGGCTAAGCTGTTGACATCAATCAGAAAACCTTTTCCACTTGCTAATATATGATTTTCTAGCAGCAGGTTTTCTTGCCTCCATTAATACTTGCTGCATGTCCTCAGTAAATATGTGCCAGGCAGAAATTAAGACCCTATCATCCAGGCAGACAATTAAAGTTGATGAATGTTGGGATGTATCTAACAGGTCTATATTAGATTCTCTAAAACTGAATTCACTGAACTGCATCTACTTCGGAAATGCAGTTCAGCAAACTGATAATAGTGAAATCACGGTACAGTGAAGATCAGAAAATTTACCCTTTCCTCACTGTAGTGCGATGTCATATTTAGTATATATCATTAGCGGGGGGAGGGTGTGGGGGATACAGCCCCCCACAAGAGCGAATTTGCTGAACTGCATTTCCGATGTAGATGCAGTTCAGCGAATTCAGTTTTCGATAATAAAGACCCGTATCTAATGCCCTTGTTTTTGTGTGAGAAGATCCAGTCTGTGAGAAAGTTTGTGATGATTATTACCCTTGGCCACTTCCAAAAGAAGAGAGAAACATAGTCACCTGGGCCAGAAGGGAATCACCACAAAGATCTTGGGGGATTCCTTCTGAATCTTCAGATGTAACCTGGATATTACTGGAAAGGGTGGAAAAGCATACAGAAACATTCCTTTCCAATGAATAGAAAATGCATCAATCTGTCTTCCAGGCCTTTTTCATAGGCTGCTGCAACAGAATCTTACCAGCTGATTTTCATAGAGGTCTACTTGAAGAAATCCCCACAGATGGATCAAATCTTGGAAGGCCCCTGAGCTAGTTTCCATTCACCAGGATCTGCCCTGGTCCTGCTCAGCTTGTCTGTCACACGGTTTTGCTTTGACAGAGTGTAGGATGCCCACAAAGTAAAATTGTGCTGTGAAGCTATATCCCAAGCTAACATGGCTAGTCTGCAATAGGGGTATGATGTGCCCCCCCCCTTGCTTTCTGATGTACCCTGATTGTGGTACTGTCTGTAACCATTTCAAAAGGTCCTGGGGACCAAAAATGGTCCAGTGAGCTGAGTTCCTTGATCAGGGCAAGCATCTTCTTGATATTTATATGGTTGTGTCTGTTCTTGGTGTCCCACACACCATGCACATTTATCCCTCCTGGAACTGCTTCTCAAGCAAAGTCTAAAGTGTCTATGGTGCCTGACTGCATTATAGCAGGGAGAGAGAAGGGGATACCTGGATTTAAGGATATCTGTTATATCACCCAAAAAAAGATTCTCATCTAAAAAAACCCACACTGGGATTTAAAAAGATAATGGTTGTTTATGTGTGGGACAAAACTGATTTCAGATACCACTACATTTGTTCTCATATGGAGTATTGCGAGGGCTATAATGAGGCTCACATATGCCATGAGATCCCAAATCCTGAGTGGAAAACCTTAGAAATAGATCCATATAAAGAGCTTTTTTTTGTCTTGTTGGAGGAAAGCTTTTTTAAGTGTGGTGTCTAGTTGGCATTCCAGGAGCACAATTCTGTGTGAAAGCTTCAAGAAAGACTTTTAAATATCCCCTTGGAATCCCAGCTTGTGTAATAAATCTCTCACCCAAGAGACAGATTCCTGACATTTTGAAAAAGACTTGGCAAACAAAAGCAAGTTGTCTAAATATTAAAAATGTCAAGGAACTGGCTCTATCACCCTTTGGGACAGCATGTGAAGAAAAAACAGTGGAAACAAACGAGTCTGGACTGTAGCCTACAATAAGCTATAAGCAGGGTTAGACACTTTGTGAACACTCTTGGTACAGTACATAGTCCAAACAGTAAGGCAGAGAACTGATAATCTAATCCAGACACATAAAACCTTAAGAAACATCTGACATTTGGATGAATATGGATGTTATGATAAGCACCTTTTAAGTCTAGCTTTTTTTTTCAACAAACATCTTTATTAAATTTTCACACATGACACAGACAATCTTACATTTATACAAATGAAAAACAAACAACATGACACCACTTCAGTTGCAAATACTATACACCACAGACACCACTGAAACAACTGTAGTTGCAAACATTATACATCACTTATAATCCATACAGTCATTGTCAGTTAAGCATTATATGGCTCATTCAAATGCTGACTCTTAAACCTCATTCCTGCTCTGCATATATTGCTGCCACAATTCTCATTTTTTTCCTATGTAGTTTGCTCCATCCCTTTTTTAAAGATCCCAATTCCAGTTGTTTTATCTCTGCTGTTATATTCAGTACTTCTAGTAAAGTTGGTCTAGACTTTGATTTCCATTTTCTAGTAATTGCTTTTTTAGCACCCAGCATAATTAGACTCAGCAAGGCTTTACTATATCTAGACAATTCAATTCTGTATCATAACTCAAAAAAAATCATCTCCCAAGTCAGTCCAATCTGTTCACCCAGCATCTCTGACAGAGCGGTCTGCAGGGAATTCTTAAAGTCTGCCAGTTCATTACACTCCCAAAAAATATGTTCCCATCCATCTCTTTCTTTGCCATCACACCTCCAACACTTGCTATCCATCTGAAGAAAAATTCTTTTCAGTCTACTTGGGGTATAAAAAATACCTATGTAAACACTTCCAGGCAAAGATCCTAAATCTTCTAGACTTGCACATTTGGTAGATATTGATGTATCCTCCCATTGTCTCTTTGTGAATTGCTTATCCAATCTCTCTTCCCAATCCTTTCTAAGCTCCTCTGATTGATTCTTATAATTATCATGCAGTATTTTATATGCTTTAATAATTGTTCGTTTTTTAATGGCAGCTTCTGTTCTAGAGTCTATTAAAATCTCCACCCGTGCTGTTCTTTCATTCAGGCCCCCCCTATTTCTTTCTCTTTGACTTTACTCCAATATCAATCCTTGATAGGGAAGGCAATCTTTAACCTGCAGTCCAGATAAATTCTTGGCCCATTCCCATTCTATTACCTTTCCCTTTCTAGTTATTTGCTTTCAATACCTGGGTTCCTTTGACAGTTTTCTCCAATAAATTCCAGCCCCCTCTTTCCTATTATCTGTATCCGTGACCACAGTCATCCCTATTGGTAAAATCTCTTTTCTCCATTCTCACGCTAGTTTTCTTTTTAAAATACTCCCTGCTATTTTATGAATATAATACTTTGTATGATTTTTGCTGTTCTTAAGAGTCTGCATCCAAAATACCAATCTCTCATTATTTCTTGACCCCCCCCCCGTATCTGCATCACTCCTTTCCACTTTGAATTATAGTTTTTTGCTTGTGCTATGTACAAGAGCCTTAACTGTGGTGCTTTGTCAGGAAACTTGAAAGGGGAAGAAGTGGTAACAGGTTGTGTGCGAAGTGACATCATTCTAAATTTGGGCACCATCACAAACAGGTGAAAGAAAGATACATAACTGGTCTCCAAGAATTTTCTTTCTTTTGCACTAGGAACATCCTTGAATGAAAACCGTCCCCTGTCTAGGAAGGAGGAGATGGTTCTATCACCCCTTGTGAGGCATTGTGAAGAAAAGACAGTGGAAACAAAAGATTCTGAATTGGAGAATGACCCTCCGGAAAGGAGGAATTTTGTTCCACTGCCATCTCTAACCTTGAATGGTTTTCAGAAACCATTTGTTTGAAGCTATCTGTTGTCAAAGACATAACATGGAGATTCAGACCTTATGGAATACAAAAGGGGCCAGGGTGGGTTTCACAAGGTCTCCTGAATAGTCATGTGGACTTGGACTGTCCTTGGTTTTGGGAGGTTAAAGATTTCTTTCTGGAACCCCCTTGCCATTTCTTCTAAAACATCTGTTTACCTATGTTTTGTTGAGAATGTTTGTTCCATTTTTTTGCCAAAACTGGATGAGGAGATAGAAAATCCTTTGAAAATTTTGGAAAAGGAGGGCTCAAAAATCTTAGAGATCCCCTGGATATTTTTGTCCCTTCCATCACACTTTCTGATCACCTCTGCAACAGAGGGGCCATATTGCTACTTTTCTATGCAAGGGAAATTTTAAAATTTCATTTTTAACATCATCTGCGAGGTTCTGATAATGCAGCCATGCAAACACACTCAAAATAGTACCAGTAGCCATAATCCTGGAAGAAGTATCAACTGAGTCATACACAAATTGCAACCAATGACCTGGCCTGTGCAATAGAAGAAACTAAGTTATTTAAAGCTGATTTTTCCTTACAAGAAGAAACTGCAGATAAAACATTCCTCATAGTTTCACAATTTCTTGAAACAGACATTAACATATGAGCCTGACAATTCAAAATTCTAAAAATCAAAGCTGCAAAGTATACACTATTTTCACCCACAGTTGTCAATAATTTCCTATCCTTATCGGAAAGAGTTTGATTGGAATTAACTAAATGCTTAGCAGCAGTGGGATCAACTAAAGCTGTAGCTGCTGGGTCAGGTTTGAGAATAGTGTATAAAAATGTAAAAGACTGAGGAATGTTATACTTCCTATCTGCCTTTTTAGGGGAAGCTGGCTGACTATAAGTAAAAGTGCAAGCATTAAAACATACATCCTCTAAAGAAATGGGTACAGTTTCTGGAAATTCCTTCTGTAGCAACTCACAATTTTTCTGAGGGACTAAGAAACTGAAAACACAGGAACATTCTAGCAATAGTCTCAATGAAAGAGAAGCCCCCATAGAGAGAATCAGAAACTGTGCTCTCCTCTCAGTCTGCATCGGAAATCTGAGGAAAATATGTATCCATCCCTGTATTTTCCTGTTCAGACTCAAAATATTGAATCTCTTGAGAAAAAGAGGAGCCCCTCTTTATTTTACCAGAAACTACTTTACAAGAAAGATCAATAGCCTGAATGAAACCCTACCCAAACCCAGTAAACTACTACTTTTTAAAGAAAATTGAGGAGGAGTAGATACATGCTTGGTTTTCTGTTTCTTTTTAACAGGAAAAATGGGGCCAGCCATGTTATCAATGGCAGCAGCAGCTTCTCCAAGGATGGGAACAGCATTCTAACACAACAAGGAAACCTTCTCTGTTTCCTCCTTCAGGACTGACAAGAGTGGCTCCTGCATACCCACTAAGAGGACTCCCAACAGCTACAGAAAAATTGGCTACCCCCTAGTCAAAAGTGCCTGTTGGTGCTACACCAGAGGGATCCGGGGTAGAAGATGAGTGGTCTACGGTACAACAAATGGCCACACCAGAATCACCCACCTGTGGTAAAGGCAAATTGCTAGCCTGATGTGGTGGCAAAGGCTATTTGCGTAACTTTTTCTTTTTCTGGATAGAAGAATGACTGACCATAAGGCTGTCAGTTTCTTCCATGATCAAGCCAAAAATGGTGCCTCTTTTTCCTGTGGAAGAGGAGCAGCAACTGCCATTAAAGACTACCAGTCCAAAAAAGTTACTTTTTGACAGTGAGAAACTAAAAAGCGCTTTAAAATGCTATGCCAGCCCAACAAAAGTAGAATAAACACATTTTTACCCTCAGAAATAATGTTTTCATTACTTTACACCACTTTTAATCTGACAGAAAAAATGAGATCTCCATTTAAAAGTATGTTACCAACTTGAGAGTCCATTAGAACACAACACTTCTAGTTTTAAAATAACTTTCCTAAAGGGGAAAGTAATAAAACATCAAGAAAATTATGAAAATGGGCTTTGTTCCTCTAAGGGAACTTATCTGCCCATCAAAGGAATGCACAAGTCTACCATAGATTCTCAAAAGCCTCAGAGGAGAGTCAGTAAAGCTTTGAGGGGCTTTGCACCCAAACTTGTCCTTTAGTCAGCTTAGCTTGAGCTGCCTGACAGTTTAGGTGCAAGGGAGGTGCAGTGAAGCTTTGGAAGCTGGCTAGCTGTTATATCTTTAGCAGGATATAACCCACATTGTTAAGGCTACTGCAGCAGTGATCAATATTACAAGCCTCAGTCTGAGAAACAGACATATATATGAAATTTCAGACATTCATGCACTCAGTCACAAAATTCTGGAACTCACAGTAATGATTCTCAGAATATCCAAAGGTTAACCATGTTTAGCCTTCATAAAATCATTGTGGTGACAGACAACACTGACTTTTTTTTTTTGTAAATATTACTGTAGTATGAAAACTCTGTAATTGTAACATTGCTTTTTATGTTTGAATTGTTCAGAATTATGCAGATAGTACATTACAGTAGCTCAGTACCGTGAGGATTGTTCATGTAAACAGCACTGATTTGGAGTTGTGCAGCTCGCCTTACCTGAATAGTGTACTGCAAGAGTAACAATGAATGTCACCCCGAATGTAAAGAATGCAGTCTTCATGTAAAACTTTATATATCACAAGAAGTAAATTTTATTTTAGAGTATTTACAATTAAGCAACTCAAGCTACTTTGATGGAAAATGCTATTAAGTAGCTACAGAAAAGTATACAATGTATCACAGTTCTGCAACATTGCATCACTCAAACATAGCCAAGAAAACTCACACGGCTAGTTTTACTTATTTACTATTTGTTCACCAGGTATGTGGCTAGTCCACTGACCCTCTTCAGCCATGACCTTAGCTCAATGAGCAGAAAATGCATCATGGTCTCTCAGTCAACAATATTATATACAAAATATGTGCATAACAAAATTATGAACATAGTATGATTAAATGCAGATAGAAGAACATTTAAAAATCCAGTCAGAATGCATTGAAAAGAAATTACAAAATGCAAGTGGAGATGTGCAGTAAACAGAGCATAATCATTCCAATAATACAAAAACTATATACATGTAAAATATTTGTGCATAAGATGTTACATTAAGAGTCTGAGAAAAGTTTATTAAATGTATTCTATTATTCATATATGGGATGATAAGTTACTTAACCAGTGTCATGGTAGCAGTTATAGGTAGATTCAGTAATAAGAAACTTTTAAAGTGCATCTTTGAATCTTTAAATGTATTTATTTACTGCATTTGTTTACCGGGAAAGTCCACTGGGCCTAAAAGAGCCCATTTTGAGTGGAGGCCCAGGGAGAAGAGCTCCAATAAGAATCTAGACTCATAGGTTCATAGATTAGTACTAAGCAAACTGCCCTTGGGGGATATTTTAAGCCTAGCCAATTACCCCCATGTGAGAATAATATCCTTAAAATGGTAAACATCAACATCTGTGCAGTGACAGAGACCTGGTTCATGGCTCCAGAGAACACCCCTGCAATACCAGGCTATAATTCATACCACACCTTTCAGCCACCTAACTTGGACCGAAGCACTAAAGGCGGAGGCGTGTCCATATTCATTAAGGATATCCACACCTACAGGCTAGTTGCTCAGCATAATGCATCTGAGATTATCCAAGTGCAACTAACTCTGGGCAAGACCGCAATGCAAATTGTAGCTTGCTACAGATCCCCCACCATGCCCCAGGATTCCCACTCCTCATTTCTTGATACATTGGAAAATATTAGGGTGCAACCTAACACCCTAATAATGGGTGATTTCAAATACCCCACCATTAACTAGGAAAACTACTCATGTACCAACTCTTGTGCTCAACGTTTTCTGGAATTCATAAATTCCAGTGCCTTGGATCAACTTATCCATACCCCCACCAGGGGCAGCAATATCCTAGACCTGGTCATTACCAACATGAGCAACTGGTGTTCCACACCAGAGGTCAATTCCTCGTTGGTCAGATCCGACCACAAGCAAATCACCCTAGACATCCACATCCCAGCCCCACCCCCATTAGGGAAACCACCATAAAAAATTTCTCCAAAGCCAACTTCACACTTCTCAAGACAGAAGTGGCAAAATTCACGACACCCATGCTGATGGACAATAGAGATACGACTGCTGAATCCTATACAATTGCACTTTATAAGCACTTACACAAGTGCATGGATCATGCAATCCCTAACAGAACCAAGATGCTATCCTCCAAAAAAAGGAAGCCAATCTGGTGGTCCCCTTCTATAAACAAACTCTACAACAGAAGAAAGAAACTGTTGCAAAAAAGAGTAAAATCCCATGATTGGAGAAACTCCGTGGTCAACCTCAGTAAGAAGCGGAGATCCCTCATAAAATCCTCCAAAGCTAGTTAGGAAAACAAAATTGCCACTGATTCTTAAGACAGCCACAAAGCATTCTATAGCTATGTCAAGACTCTCAATGGCAACCCTCAGATCTGCTCTGAGTTATAGCACAATGGCACTAAATATACAGAACCAACTGATACTGCCAACATCCTGGCAGATAGGTTCAGTGCTAACTTTACCCTTCTCTCATCCTCTAAAGGGCCCATCTCTATACCAGAAGAATGCAAAGTACCTGTAATCACGGCTGCACAGGTAAAAAAAACACTCTCCAAAGCCAAGAACACAGCATCCATGAGACCTGACAACATCCCAGGCTACGTTCTACATCAACTGCAGAATGAACTGGCACCCCACCTAAGTACCATGTTCAATCATAGCCTCACCTCAGGCTTTGTGCCCACTGAATGGTGCACAGCAACGATTATCCCATTCCACAAAGGGGGAGCTACCACGGACCCCGGGAACTACTGCCCCATTAGCCTGATGAGCCTGGTCTGCAAGGCTATGGAACATATCATCATGGAACTTATAAACAATGACATTGGTAATCTCCAGTCTCTGGACCCTACCCAGTTCGGGTTTGCAAAAGGCAGATCATGTCTCCTAAACCTGATAGATGTCTTTGAAGCGGTCACCAAAGCTGTAGATGAGGGTATGGTGGCACACATAGCCTATCTAGATTTTGCCAAGGCTTTCAACACCATCCCCCACTCTGGAATTATAGACAAACTCACTAAACTAGGTATAAATCCCTATGTCACAAGATGGATTGCCAACTGTCTCATTGACAAACCCACACTGTGAAAGTAGCCGGCTCTAAATCCAACTTCAGGCCAGTGACAAGTGGAGTACTACAGGGTTCAATCCTAGGTCCTCTTCTGTTTGGTATCTACTTCTCTGAAGTACAGGATCTCCTAACGATGTGGATATCCTACAAAAGGGCCTCACTGAGACAGATGCCTGGTGTCAAAGCCATGGCCTCAAGCTCAATGCCAAAAAGTGCATTGTCATCCCTTTTGGTAAAAACTCTGTACCCATGAACTACCACATAGGCAGTAGTCTATTTAACACTGAAAGTGTGATAAGAGACCTTGGGGCACAGGTGGACAATAGTCTCTACTTTGATAATCACATCGCCACAGTAGTCAGGAAATCCTTCTACGTGGCACACCTCATCACAAAAGGTTTCTCATCCAGGAAAAAAGAGGTCATTATTCCCCTCTACTCATCACTCATTAGACCCATTATAGCGTACAACTCCCCTTTTGGTATGTACCTCACAAGACATCTACAACAACTGGAAAGGCCACAGAGATACCTCACAAAGAGGCTTACCGGCTTCAAACAGATGCCCTATGCAGACCGTCTCAAAAAACTCCAGCTTTACTCTGTTGCATATTGTCTACTCAGAGGCGATCTCTGCCTAACATACAAGGCTATGTCAAACCCAGAGCTGTTGGACATGCTTCACATAAAGAAATCCCAATCCCTCTGAGCTACACGCTCTAGGGACCTAAACCTTGTCACCACAATAAACAGAACATGCTGGAGGGATAGATTCCTGTCTCAGAGACTTTCCATACTCTGGAACAAACTACCTATCTATATCAAACAAACCTCCTCATTAGCACTCTTCAAGAAAAATCTTGAGGATTGGATGGGAGATAGGAAATTCACCCCGGGGATTACTTCTGTGGCTCTGCTTGACAGGGTTATAGGAAAATAATTTTCTTGGGTGGCAAAAGCCAGTGTACCATCTGGTTAGGCTTATATAGGCCCTAGGGCCAATAGCCTAGTACCTACGTATGAACCTATGCACCTTGTATCTGTAAGGTAAACTCCTTAACCATTATGCCAACCTCCCACCCACAGAAAGTATTAAACATTAATTGGTACTAAAGTAGATACAGTGTTACACATAGTAATTACAGTCATATATATATATATATATATATATATATATATATATATATATATATATATATATATATACAGAATATATACATAAAAGCAGACATTTTGTTGGTTGTCAGATGAATTCAATCAGAGAGGTATAAACAGGGATATCAAATTAGCGAAAACCACCGCTAATTCAAAAGCCAAGAACTCGACTCAGGCCAGTCCAAACGTAAAAAACATGAAAAACAACAAATTTTATAAACAGGGATATATTAATCAGCATTATTGTACCAGTATCAACAAGTGATAAAAAATAATAATTATGTAGAAAACATTATCAGTCATCAGTAGCAAACAGCACAGAAGTGTAGTTATCATTTAAGGAGAAGGAAGAGGTTAGCATATAGAGCAGGTACATAGCCAGAAAGAGTTGAGAGGATTTTTCAGTATTGTTCAAAGGTGGTGGTGCTACCTTTGTTTCTTATAGAATGGGGAAGTGAGTTTCATAGTTTGGCAATGGTAAAAGAAAAGAGGAGTTGACCAGCAGGTAAGGTAGGTTTTCATACTTTTAGAAGAAGATGATTTTTATATCTTAGTTGACATATTGCAATTGTGGTTTAACCATGAAGGGTTAATATATGTGAAATTAATAGAGCAATTATTTATGGTAACCATTTAATTGGAAGTTTTTTTCCTATTTGAGAATGTTAAATTGAAAGTCTCTTTATAAATGATCTGTAACAATTAATTAACTGACTCTGAGGATGCCCTTTAATGGGTGAAAGCGCTTAGTCAGTTACAGATGGATTTTTATGGTTTTACTGTTCTATACATGGATTACTAAAGCCGTTGTGTTTTTTACTTTTGGCTACACTGGAATGTATTCTTACTAGTTTATACCTTAGTTGCCTGCTGGATTGGTACTGGGTGAGTAATGCTGAAAGAGCAGGACAGTCTGTGGGTTTGTAGATTATTTTGCGTGCTGTAGTTAGTTGGGTGAATGACAGATGGAGGGGAAGTTTCAGCCAGCCTGTTTCAGCAAGTTACAGTGGGTGGATGAGTATTTGGCCTTGGTGGCAAATTTTAATATTTTGTTGTAACACATTTCAAGTTTGGATTTTGCAGAATTGTAGATATTAGTGAGGAGAGGGGCGCCATAAAGGAGAGGGAGAGTGGGTAAGAAAAAAGTGGTTGCAATGGTTTGTCTACTAGAGAGGCTAAGACAGTGTTGGGTGTCTGTAGAGCATACCAAGCCTTTGGTGTGTTTTTATTATGTTATTGTTTATCTGTAGATCACATTTAATGTTTTCTTATATAATAATACCTAGTAATTCAGTGTGTGGGACAACTTCTATAATGATATATGTCTTGGGCTTGTATAGTGAAGAGGTTTTTTTATCTATCTAGGGGAGTGGTTTTCTTAGGGGTAATAAGTACTAGCTTAGTTTTTTGGGAGATTTAGGGCAAGATGACTGTTAAGCATCCAATATTCAGTAGAAGTGAAGGCATTCTGGGTGATTTGCTGGAGTTCAGAGCTGGAATTTGCAGTGCATATTATTGTAGAGTTTTTAACATACTGGATTAATGAGCACTGTGGGAGAGTGCAGTGAAAGCTGTTAATAATTATGTTAAATAAGAGAGGACCAAGTATGGAGCCTGGGGTACCCCTGTGGAATTATTGAGAAAGGGAGAGTAAGATTGTTATCATTTGGTAGATTGCTTTGCTAGAAAGGCTCACCCAAACTCTGCTACACTTTGCTGTGAGGGAAAGGTTAGTTTGCTTTTTATTTGTTGCATTTTGCATTACCTTATTGCCTTTTTCTATTTTGAATACTGTGATTTGTTTTATTTATCTTGTGTTTTACTTGTATTCTACTTTTAACTGCATATTAAAACTTGAAAAAAGACCAGAGCTCTGTCTCTTGTGAGTCAGGCAGAAATCAGAACAGATCAATTAAGGACTCACATATAAGATAGAACAGGTCAGTTAATGTTAATCATCTGTGAACTGAGGGGGTGGAGCTAGGAACTAAACCTTCTATTTAAAGGGTAAAATAAAACATTTCAGAGCTTTACTATAAAGGCTCATCCAGACTCTGCTACACTTTGCTGTGAGGGAAAGGTTAGTTTGCTTTATATTTGTTGTATTTTGTATTACTTTAGTGCCTTTTTCTATTTTGAATACTGTGATTTGTTTTCTTTACATTGTGTTTTACTTGTATTCTGCTTTTAACTGCATATTAAAACTTGAAGAGACCACAGCTCTGTCTCTTGTGAGTCAGGCAGAAATGTTTTTCTTCTCCCTCCCATCTGGTTACTGTTGTGTTCTTAAACACCACTGTCTTTCTAGTTGCCTGCCCCTTATGTTAATTTGACAACATATCTAATTTCTTCTATGCTTTTACTGGTTTGTGTGAGTAAGCGCAAAATTATCATTTTGTGAAATCACTCCCCTTCAACTATTTAAATTTATTGGCCATCCTACTGCATTCCATAGTACCAGAATACAAAACTGACCACCCCCTTTCAATCTATCTTGCTTTTTTAAAAATAGTGACTCTCCACTAAAACTGAACTTTTTAGACAGGTAAAACTTAAGTTACCTACTTTCACATCTACCTCCTCTAGTGCACACTGCAGCGTTTAGGATAAAACATTTTTTTCTTCTTAATTTTAAGCATCCCTGTGACTAGCACTTGCTCTAAAACCTGCTGGAAAGCACTAGGAAGCCTTAAACTGATACAAACACTCAACTCTCTTTTTAATAAGGAGAAATTAATCATAGGCACTAAACAGCCTATAATTGCAAAGTACCTTGCTAAGGTAATGGAAAACAGTTCTTGTATTTTACAAAAATGCACCAAACCAGGCATGTCCAAGGGTCAGCTTCTGGTGATTTCTCCTGTCCACCTGGTGAATCTGGGCATACTGGGGCAATGCAGCAATTGCCTCATGTACACAGACAATCCTCTCCTCTTACCACCCAACACTACAACCTGCAAAAGATGCACTTACATAACCAAACTGGAAGAAAAGTTCTTTCCACCCAAGATTATGCTAGACAGTCAAGAGGAGGTTAACACCTGCACTACACCTCAAGCAACACATAGCCCTTCTAAACCAAGAACACCCTCACATAGCAACACTAAACTCTCATATGCAGAGGCCCTTGACAGTAACCTGCCCAAACAACAAGGACCTCCAAAGCTGAAACACAAACACCAATCACAACCAAAGTGTCACATAGCTCACAACACCAGTGTGCTACCCCACAGCCCCTAAGGCAAGACAACATACCCAACACTGTAATCATAGGTGACTCTATTGTCAGGCACACTGATGTCCCACTCAACAGGCTGAACAAGGAGAAAGTTACGCCTGTCAGGTGCCAGATCCACCAAATAATGCATGCATTCAAGTCACTCCGTAAGTACAAATATGACTGTCATTTGGCCATGTTGGAGTGAATGACTTGAGACGTACCTCCCTGGACTACATGAAAAGAGACATGGAAGAGCTCGTGGATCATGTGGCCCAGGCAGGTATGACCCTAGCCCTGAGTAGCATCCTGCCTTTGCCCAGAATGATACCACAGTATACGGACAAAATGAGTGACTTCAACAATTGGCTAAGCTTCTGGTGTCATTCAAAGGGGATCCAGTATATCTCTGCTTGGGACAACATGATCGATAGACCACAATGCTTTGCCAGAGATGGTCAGCACCTGTCACCCCTGGGATTCAGGTTAATGGCTAAGGCTCTTGCCACCCTTATAGTGCCTTTTTTAGGCAAAGTTCAAAGGACAAAAGCAGGTACATGCATGCAAAATCTGAAGGTAATGCTACTCAATGCTAGAAGTCTAAACCTCAAAATGCACTCTCTCGAGGCACTCCTAAAAATGGAGAACATCAATATCTGTGCAGTAACTGAGACCTGGTTCAAGGCTCCAGAGGGCTCCCCTGCAATACCAGGCTACAACTCTTACCACACTTTTCAGCAATCAAACCAGGACCAAAACACTAAAGGTGGAGGAGTGTCCATATTCCCCACGGATATTCACATCACCAGGCAAGCTGTCCAACACAATGTGTCTGAAATTCTCCAGGTGCAACTAACACTAGGTAAGACTGCAATCCAAATTGTAGCTTGCTACAGATCCTCCACCATGCCCCTAGATTCTCACTACACCTTTCGAAACATACTGGCAAATATTAAGATACAAACAAGCACCGTAATACTGGGTGATTTCAACTACTCTGCCATTAACTGGGAAAACTGCTCATGTACCAACAATGTTGCCCAATGGTTCTTGTAATTCATAAATTGCAATGCAATGGATCATCTAATCCATAGTCCCACTAGGGGCTCCAATATCCTAGACCTGGTCATTACCAACATGGACAATCGATGCTCCACACCTATGGTTACCCCCTCAATGGTCAGGTCCGACCATAAGCTAATCACCCTTGACACCGACATTCCTTCCCCACCCAGAGTAAGGAAACCTCTGTAAAAAAGTTCTCCAAAGCCACATTCATGCTACTCAAGTCAGAAGTGACAAACTTCACGACACCCATGCAGATGAGAACTGAAAGTTTGACTGCTGAATCCTACACTAAGGCACTGTACAAGCACATCCACTCATGAATGAATCGTATCATCCCAAATAGAACTAAGACGCTCTCCAACAAAAAAAAAAGTAAGCCAATCTGATGACCCCCTGCCATAAACAAACTTTACAACAAAAGGAAGAAACTGTTGCAGAAAAGACGAAAATCCCAAGACGCAAAAAACTTCCTTACCAGCCTCAGTAAGAAGCTGAGATCCCTCATTAAATCCTTCAAAGCTAGTTACGAAAATAAAATTGCCAAAGATTCCAAAGACAACCACAAGGCATTCTATAGTTATGTCAAGAATCTAAATGGCAATGCTCAGGTCTGCTCTGAGCTACAACAGAATGGCATTAAATATACTGATTCCAAGGATATTGCCAGTATCCTGGCAGATCGAATCATTGCCAACTTCACCCCCCTCTCACCCCCTAAAAGGCCCATCTCAATACCAAAGGATTGCCAAATTCAGGTAATAACAGCCACACAGGTAAAGAACGCACTCTCCAAAGCTAAGAATACAGCATCCATGGGACCAGACAACATCCCGGGCTGTGTACTACATGAACTACAAAATGAACTGGCATCTCACCTAAGTGTCATGTTTAATCATAGCCTCACCTCAGGCTTCATGCCCACTGAGTGGCACACAGCTACAGTTATCCCACTCCACAAAGGGCGTTCCACCTTGGATCCTGGGAACCACCACCCAATCAGTTTGATGAGCCTAATCTGCAAGGCCATGCAACTTATTATCATGGAACTTATACATAAAGATATTGGCAACCTTCAAATACTGGACCCCACACAGTTTGGATTCGTGAAGGGCTGATCTTGTCTCTTGAACCCGACTGACTTTTTCGAATCAGTCTCCAGAGCTGTGGACGAGGGTAAGGTGGTTCACACAGCCTATCTAGATCTCGCCAAGGCCTTCAACACTATCCCCCACTCTGGAATCATGGATAAACTTACTAAGCTGGACATTAATCCCTACATCACTCGATGGGTTGCCAACTGGCTTACTGACAGAACCCACACTGTAAAAGTAGCCGACTCCAAATCAAGACAAGTGAAATACCTCAGGGTTCAGTCCTGGGACCACTCTTGTTTGGCCAACACTAAGGGACTCTGGCTAACAAATTTCAAAGATGACTGCAAACTGGGAGACATTACTGAATCCCCAAATGATGTTGATATTCTACAAAAGGGCCTTACAGAAACAGATGCTTGGTGCCAGAGCCATGGACTCAAGCTCAATGCCAAGTAATGTATAGTTATCCCCTTTGGGAAAAAAAGTTGCACCCGTGAATTACCACATAGGTGGCAGTACACTAAACACCAAAAGTGTGATAAGAGACTTAGGGACACAGGTGGACAGTGGTCTCACCTTCGATAACCACATCTCCACAATAGTTAGGAACTCCTTCTGTGTGGCACACCTCATCACTAAGGGCTTTTCATCCAGAAAAAAGGAGGTCATTATCCAACTGTACTCATCTCTCATTAGACCCCTTATAGAATACAATGCCCTGTTTGGTATGTACCTCTCAAGACATCTGCAACAACTGGAAAGGCCACAGAAATACCTCACTAAAAGAATCACTGGCCTAAAGCAGATGCCCTATGCTGGCCACCTAAAAAAAATCCAGCTATACTCTGTCACATATCATCTACTCAGAGGTGATCCCTGCTTAACATACAAGGCCATGTCAAACCCAGCACTGTTGGACATGCTACACGTAAAGAAATCCCAATCTTTCAAAGCCACATGCTCCAGGGATCTAAACCATGTCATCACAATGAACAAAACATGCTGGAGGTATAGATTCCTGACTCTGGAATAGACTGCCCATACATGTCAAGCAGAGTGCCTCATTGACCCTATTTGACGATTGGATGGGTTATTAGTCATTTTGCCTGGTTACTGAGTTGCTTGTATTGTAATAGAGTTGAGGGGGTCTTTGTTTTTCTGCCATGATTTCCAGATTTTATACCTTGTGGACATGACTTCTTTGGTTGATTTTGATAGCCAGCTTGCATGGTTATGTTTCATCTGTTTTTAGACGAGTGGGTGCTTGCCTATTTAGGATGTCTAGAAATGTTGAGTTAAAGAATTCAACAGCCTTATTAAGTGGTAGGGAATTGAGGGATGCCCAATTTACTTTAGCTAAGGTTTCATTAAATATGGATGGTTGGAACTTAGTCAAATTTCTGGTTGATTTGTATTGGTGTTGGCCTGGGATTGGGGAAGACTGGCATAGGATGTAAGCTGGGTGATGGTCACTAAATGTATTAGATAGTATGCCTGCAGTGGTGATATAGTTAGGGTTGGACACTAATATCCAGTCTATTGTGGAGCCCCAACTGTTACTTTTGTGAAGTCTGGTGATGTCTTGAATTAGTTGGGAGAAGTTGTAAAGGTTTATGTTTTTTGAGGGGTTCTTTTGGGCAATGTCTAGCCAATCAATGTTTATTCACCTAGGATGACAGTTTCATTATCTTTCTTTTGGGATGTCCAGGCAAATATGTTCTCTAATATTGGTATGTTGTTTCCTGGAGGAATATACAGAGCAACTATGCAAATGTTTTTATGATTGTTAAGTTTTAATACAGAGATTAGTACTTTGAATGGGGAGAAGTTGGGTGTTGGTTATGAGTAGAGAAGAAAAATATATTTGTTAGGGAAGAGAATTGCTACTCCCCCTCCTCTGTTGTAGGACTGATCAGCTCCTATGCATGAGTAGCCTGGGGGGACAAACTCTGTGTCTTTTACATATTATTTCACCCAGGTTTCTGTAGCTGGTATAATATCAGGGTTCTTTTGTGAAATCCACTCCTGGAGTTCAGGTATCTTCTTTCCAAGGCTTTGGAGATTAATAGTAGTTAGCATGAGAGGTTTGCTGGGGCTTTAAATTGTTTCTAAATTTTTAATTACTGTAGACAGATGGTTCCAGGAAGCAGGTCCCAGTCCAGAAAAGGCTCTCTCACATGCAAGAGTTTTAAATGGAGGTCATACTAGAATGAGACTGTTCTCCTGTGTACTTCTAAGTACATAAGGGTTGTTTGTAAAGGTAGTTTCACTCTTAAAGGGGGAACAATGACTGTGTATTAGCCTCTTGCAAATTAGAGTACTTAGAAGAAGTAGAAGAAAATCACTGCTCTTTTACTTAAATGGACTGCAGGCTACCCATTCCAGCCAAAGTGACCACTCTAACATACAGCAGACACAATCTGGTACCTCAGCTGTTCCAAAGTAAATTACTGATAGTTTCTCGCTCACCTCTCTGGGGCCACACTCCTACCCACTCCGTTCACCCTGCAGGCTCACTCTGTTACCCTACCCTACCACCCAATTCCCACCCACCCCCACTACCTGCACATTTTTCAATCCCCTACTCCATCCACTCTCACCATTTTCCCAATAGACACTAGACTCCACCCTCATCATACAATTTAAAAAACCCTCCCTCTCCTAACAATGCCTATCACATCACACCTGCTACTCCTAACACTCCTACTAACCTCTCTCTCATCTAACTTTTCTTACTCAACTGCCTAACCTCTACCATACCTCTCCCTCACACCCCACTAGCACATACCAACCATCCTCCACACCTGCCTTCACCGCCATAATTCACAAACTCTTCTCTTCGAGCACAACCATACTATTCAAACCCAAAATTCTACCTACCTCATCCTCTCAACACACACCTCCAACCTTTTACCAAGAAACCTTCACCAACCCATCACTCAAAATGTCCCTGCACACTTACATACCTTACACTTTTCCTCCACCAGATCTCCCTCTCACTCTCTAGATATTCACCCCAACCCGTGTCCCACTTTTAGAAAACAACCCACTAACTCCCTTGCCACACAAAATACCAAAAGCCATATGCCTCACTACATTCAACTCCCAAACCCTTCAAAATAAAGTCCCCAACCTCCATGCCTGGCACTTTCACAACCACCCAGACATAATCGCCATCTCGGAGACCTGGCTTAAACATTCTACAAAAGACAATGAAATTATGCCACCAGGCAACTAAATTATTCGCAATGACAGACAACACAAGAAAGGAGGAGGAGTTGCTATTATCTACCCCTCCTCCCATACCATTACCCCATACACCAATCATATCCCCACCTTTGCCAATGCTGAAATAACAATAGGCCTACTAAAAATTAACAACTACAAGTCCATATGCATAGGAGCCATTTATATTCCCCCAGGCAATAATATCCAAACCCTGGAAGACATCCTATCCTGGTTTTCTACTACCAATAAAAACGAAACCTATATCCTTGGCGATATGAACATTAACTGGGCATCTATTTATTCACAAGCCCCATCTCAAGAAATCAACCTGTTCAACTTCTCCCAACTAATATAGTCTCCAACCAGAACAAACAAAAATGGGACCTCCAGCACCATCATTGACTGAATATTAAGATCCCATCCCAACCTCATTTCAGATGCTGGAATCCTTCCAGATCCTGTCAGTGGCCACCTGCCAGCTTTTGCTGACTGTCTCTCTTCTCCTTTTCAAAAATACCACTACATCCAAATTTGCAACCTCACCTCTTTCAACCCTCAAACCTTCTCCGAATGCCTAAAGCATACTGACTGGACCCCTCTAAGAACTCTACCCCTTGACAATGCTACAATCTAATTCAATGAGACTTTCCTTAAACTACTAAACCAACATACTCCCCTCAGAACCAAACATGTTAGATCCAATTCCTACCAATGGCTGTCAAAAGAAACCAAACATACAATGCAACAAAGAGATAAAAAAATGGAAGCAACACCAGAAAAAACAGACTCCGAACTCCTTACTAGAATTCAAACAACTCCAAAACTATGCAAAAAAACTAATAACTAGGGATCGCAAAGCATATTATATCAAACTCCAATCCAACCACTCAACTAATCCTAAAAAATTTGGGACACCATCTCCTCCCTTCTCCACCCAGGAAACAAAGATAACTCCTGTCCCAACCCCAATCTTAATGACCTTGAAACAGCCATTCAATTCAACTCCGTCTTCACAGACTGCATTGCCAAACTGTCCTCCTCCCCCTTCCAATACCACCCCCCCCACATCACACAAATCAAATACCTCCTTCTTCCCCTTTCAGCCTAAAACCCATCCCCACAAACACAATAAAATGACTACTCCTCAAACTTAAACCTTGCTGCAATGCACCCAATAACTTTCCTTCAACCTTCCTCAAACTTTCTGCAGGCAGCATAGTTCTTCCCATTTACATCTTACTAAACAGATCCATCCAAGAATCTTATGTCCCATCAATCTGGCACCATGCTTACATCATCCCTTTCCATAAAGAAGGCAAAAACACAGACACAACCAATTTCAGCCCTATAACCATCCTTTCCCATCTTTCTAAAATACTTGAAAAGATACCCACTCACAACTGATGCTACATCTAACAAAAAGCAATCTCCTCACCCTCACTCAACATGGTTTCCAGCCTAGTCACAGTACCATGACTGCCCTCTTATCCTTTCTCAAAACTATAAACCAAGACCACAACTCTGGCAAGCTCATTTCCACCCTGTTCCTCAATCTATTAAAAGCCTTTGACACTGTTTCCCACCCCCTACTCCTATCTCAACTCTCATATCTCCATCTCTCTCCCCCACCATAGCCTGGTTCCTATCTCTTGGACCATCAGCAAGCCACACAATGGAATTCCTCTAACTCTCACTTCCTACCCACCCCCACAGGTGTGCCCCAAGGTTCTGTTCTAGGTCCTCTACTTTTCAATATATTTATCAACAACTTCCACCACACCATCCCTGAGTACTCCACTAATCCAGTACACAGATGACTCAACAATCATCTGCTCAGGTTTCTCCCCCTCTGACCTACTCTCAAAAACCCAATCAGCCTTCTCTAAAACAGAAGCCTGGAGGCAAAGCAACCACTTAGTCCTAAATGCTAATAAAACTAAATTGATGATCTTTACTCCTTCTAGAAACTCCACTATCGACAAAAAAACGCATTCTCCATACCCAGCCAAAATAACATGCCCCTAGAAATTGTATCGAATACCAAACTGCTCAGTGTCACCATTGATGAAAATCTAAAATTTGTCACCCATATCCAATCCACCATCAAAAAAGACCAGAAACTACCCCTCCTGTTCTAACACAGCCACTACCTCAGCCCCTTCACCAGACAAACCTTAGCCTCCTCCTACCTTTTCCCCTCTCTTATGTATGGCACTCCTCTATTAAGCACTCTCCAGCTCTGCCTACAATCAAAACATAAATCCTGTTACCATAAAATAAGAAAATGTGCAACCAATTCTAAAAATTCAACCCACCACTGCCACTCTCTCCACTCCCTGTAATGGCTCGAACTACCCAATTACCTAAAATTCCTTCAAGTTAGCACTGCTCACAAGCTTATCTTCAAGCCTTTCAACTGCCCCTCTCTCCACCACCTTAACTCCATACAGACCGAACTGCTCACTCAGATCAGAAAAACAAAACATTCTACATCGCTACAAACCCTCCAGACCCCTTGGATAATTCCTGCTATCCTTCTCCATTGCCAAACTCTGGAACCCTCTCCCTCCCCCCCTCACAACAATTCTAACCATACCAGCTTCAAACTTCTCCTGTTCTCCTATCTATCATCAAAATGGGAATGCCCATGTCACACTTCTACATAACTCCCTCTCTATGCTTTTTCTCCTTTCCCACTTCCATTCTCACTCATTCTCCATCCATATTTCTCACATCATAACTGTTCCTACAAACACACCCCACCACACAATTCCTTTCCTTCTACTGCTGCACCTTGGATAATCTCATTACATCTCTCTTTTTCCAAATAAAATAAACTATGTATAAACTAATTTCACATCTCCACTCCTGTACCTGTATACCCTCTCAGGATTGTTTATTACCCTTCTGTTTAGCACTGGATTCTCAGCCTGACAATAACACTGCACTGTTTAATGTATTAATAGGCTGAATTATAATGTATTAAGTTTGCATGAATTATTATGTATTCTTAACCTGATGAGCATGTTTATACTACGTAATGTATGTTCTTTTATGTATATTTGGAGCTTTTCTCCCCAGGCCTCCACTGAAAATTATCTCTTCTTGGTCCAGTGGACTTCCCCGGTCATCAAACTGAAATAAATAAATAAATAAATACATAAATAAATAAATAAGTACCCCTATGAGGCACTGAAAGCTATTTGAAATTTTTTAGCAAATTGGAATGGTACATCTGTGGGTCTACTAATAGAATAAATCTGCAGATTTTATTTTCAGCAGCCTGTATTCTGTGGGTACCATGGGATGAATGCATAACAAGAAAAGGGATGTATTCAAGTATGAGTATTAAAATATTTTTAGCAATGGCCCTGCGAGCAGAAGGAGGTGACTGATCTTGCAGCACAGTTTTAATCTAACAAGGACTTTATTAAAAAATTCTGTGCATGTGGTAAAGGAAAGGGTAGGGTTGAATATTAGGCCTAAGTACCTCTGTTCAGTGACCTTAGGTATTCTGTTCCCATTAAAATGTGTGAACAGGATAGGATGAATACTGAATAATTTCTTGACTGAGACAAAGACCTTGATATTGGTTTTCTTGTGTTTAATTAGGTGTTTGTTAGTAGTGGACCAGATGCACAAAAGATATATAGAAAGCCAAAAGCAGACAAATTTATTTTAAAATAAATGGAACTTTGTTAAAGAAATATGATGAAAATGTTAGAGTAGCAGGAATCCCCCCTGCCATTTGATCCTGGTGGAAGACAATCTGGACTTGCTCTAGACTGACAGCATAGGTAAGTGCATTGTTTCAAGAACAGCATGACTGTAGCAAATGTGTGTGGGGAGGTAGAATTTAAAATTGTATTTCTTTTTTAATTTAAAATGTTAAAATTTATATAAGTAAAAAGAGTAAAAACATATAGGGCACGTTAACAGTAGAAGCCAAAATCAGCTAAGAGTCAGATGAAGCCCTGGTGTTTATAAGGATGAAGCCACTTAGTCTACGTTCATTTGGAGTGAATAAATTATGTTTATACACTGGCAACATCACTGGCTTGGATTTCAGTTGGTAATTATACTAATGTTAGAAAAAGATACTTCTGCTAGAACAAAACATTCAACTTAGTGTGTGTGAATTCAGAAAGTGATGCACACAGCCACCATACTACTCATCGGTACAGTTTTTTGCCTGATATTTTTGGTATGTTTTTCACAAAATTGTGGTTTTCTAGCAGATCATTGGAAATAATTGAAGATCGAAGGCAGAAAATAATGACAGCTATTTGAGTTTCAGACTTCATACCCATCAGAAAATTCATGCTAATGCAAAACCTGTTATTCTATCAACTTTTCTCAGTTTGTAATAGTAATATTTAAAAGAAATTCTTTCTTTTGGGGCCTTTCACCCCCCCCCCTGTCATTTATGGTTTTGTCCAGATTTCTTACTCTAAGAGGTTGAAAGGTATGACAGCCACTGAAACAAATAATGTATTACAGACTAGTTTAAAAATGATGGCTAAGACAAGCAATTATGAAAGGGACTAGTATGAGACATATGGCTCGTGATGCAGAGACATGTTAACCTCATTACTGACTAATTTGCATGTCACTTAATCACAGTAAAAAACTGTGCCATGCAGATCATTGCTGATATGCATGTCATCATCATCTTCAGCCCCCTTTTTTCCATTTTTGCTATATGGGGTTGGGGTATCGTGTTAACTATCACCAACTCTCTCAATTCAGAGCACACTCCTGCCTTCTTCAACACTCATGCCTGACTGTTGCAGATTTTCTTTCAAACAATCCATCCACTTTTTTGCTGGACATCCTTACTTCCTCTTACCTTCTTCCTGTCTTTCCCAAATCTTCCTCACCAGATTGTCTTCTGCTTTTCTTTTCATGTGTCCAAACTACCGTAATATGTCCTTTTTTATCTTTCCTGCAATTGGAGCTAGTTTGGCTTCTGCTCTTACGCCCTTATTTCTTCAACTGTCCCACAGTGTGCATCCTACCATCCTTCTCAGGCACTTCATTTCCATCACCTCTAGCTTCTTCAACTGTTCTCCTTTACTACCCAGGTTTCCATACCATACAGTAGTACTGGTTGCACCACTGTCTTGGACGACTTACTTTTCAGCTTCTTTGGCATTCTTCTGTCATAGACTACACCAGACACCCTATGCCAGTTGGCTACAGCCCCTCTGATTCTAGCTTTGACCTCTTCACTCAGACTTCTCTTCTCCTCAACTTCCCCTCCCGGATACTTGAAGCTGTTTACCTGTTCCACTATCTTCCCTTCTATCTCTCTTCTAAGCTTCCTCTGATTTCCCCAATTTGCTGCCATTACCACCATCTTATCTGTGCTTAGTTTCATCCCATTTGCCTTCAATTTTGCATTCCATTATCCCATCCTTTGCTGAAGTTCTAGCTCAGAGTCTGCCTGTAATGCCACATCGTCTGCATACAACAGCTTTGTTGATCTGTCCCCTCCGATGTGTTTGCTAATGTAGTCCATCACCAGTATGAACAGCAGTGGGCTCAGAGCTGAAGTCTAGTGTACAACCACTCCCACTGGGAACCCTTCTGTGAGGTCAAACACTGTTAGTACCTGAGTTATTGTGTCCCTGAACATAGCCTGCATTAATTCTATCAATGTTTCTGCGGCTTCAAACCACCGCAGTATTGCCCAGAGTAGCTTTCTTGGGACCTTGTCATATGCTTTCTCCAAGTCTAGGAATGCCCAGATGGACTCTCTCCTTATCTCTAGCTTCTTGTCAAGTATCTGTCTCACTGCAAACATCAGGTCAATTGTGCTGCATCCTGATCTGAATCCAAACTGCTCATCTCCCATCTTACATTCTACTACTCTGTGTATCCATTGCTCAATCACCCTTTCCAGAACGTTCATGCAATGTGATAGGAGTTTTATGCCTCTGTACTGCCCACAGTTGTGGATGTCCCTTTGTTCTTGTACACTGACATGAGTATGCATATCCTCCAGTCATCTGGGATATGCCTTTCTCTCCACACTGCTATGAGTACCCTCAGGAGCAATTTCTCCCCTATCTCACCCAGCATCTTTGTCATATCTGCTGTCACCTCATCTGAGCCTGCTGCTTTCCCTGGCATCATTTTCCTTAGTGCTGTTCTTACTTCTTCTAGGGTGGGCTCATCTTATTCTCTCATCCTAGGCTGTTTCTGGGGCAGTACAGCTTCTGTGGGGTTTTCTTCATTCAGAAGCTGCTGGAAATACTCCTTCCATCTGCCTTTGATATCCTGTGAACTGCTGAACAGGTTGTTGCTGGCATCCCTTATGAAGGGTGTCTGACTATCTTCTTTTTATTTCTGTCTTTGCCTTGCAACCTGATATAGTTTCTTTGTGCCACTTACTGAGTCACTTTCCAGATATTTGTAGAGCGCCTCCAAAGTCCTAGTCTTTGCTATTGCAACTTCTTTCTTAGCTTTTTTGTTAGCCAACCTGTAGTCCTTCCTAGCTTGGTCAGTCTTTTCTATCTCCCACTTTTGCCTGCACTCCTTCTTTCTTTTGATGACTTCCTGGACTTCTGCATTCCACCACCAGCTTTCCTTATTTACCTTATTTCCATACCTGGCTCGGCCACATATCTTTTCTGTAGTCCTAACACATGTTGTTTTTAGGTGCTGCCATTCTTGTTCAACTCTACCTATTTCCTCCTCTTCCTGTGGTGCTAGAGCCCTGAGTAATTCCTTGAACTGATATACTTTCTCTCCAGTCAACTTCCAGGTCTTCAACCTGGTCTCTGTTGACCTTAGATCCTTCTCTGACCACTGCTTGCAGCTGACTGTGGCAATTAGTGGTTTATGCTGTGGGCCAACTGTTCTTCTGGGGATGACTTTGCAATCATGGATTCTACCCTAGTGCCTTTTCCTTACTAGGAGGAAGTCTACTTGAGTTGCATGTCGGCTACTCTTTATATGATCTTGTGACTGTATCTATTTCTGAACCATGCGTTGGCTACTATTAAGTCATTTGCCAGACAAAAGTCTGGAATGGCTTCTCCTTCTTTATTCCTGTTTCCCCACCCATGTAGATCCAGGTAGTCCTCATATCCTGTTTTGTCTGTCCGAATATTTACATTCAAGTAACCCATTATCAACGCCAATTCATATTGTCCTGCTTTATCTAGTAGGTCCTGCAATTACTGTCTGAATGCACTCTTTTCCTCACTACCACAACCTTGCTGTCTTAATGCACTCTTTTCCTCACTATCACATCCCTACTGTGAAGCATAGGCTGAAATTATGAATACTGCCCTATCATTACACTGGAGTCTGATTGCCATGAGTCTGTCATTAAGTCATTAATTCTGATGATATCCCTCACTGCATTCTCAAACCTCTCTCTCACTACAATTCCTACACCATTTCTAGCCTGTCCCCCTCCTCAGTCGTAGAGTCTGGATCCCAAGCCAAGTGGCTTTGCTGCACTGCTCTTCCATCTTCTTTCTTGGTTACATAGGATGTCCATCCTCCTCCATATCATCATGCCATCCACTTCCAAGCTGTGTCCTGTCAGTGAGTCTACATTTTAAGTGTGGCAATTCCCAGTTCATGCTTGGCAAGTTGGTTGATTTTATGTCCAGCTTTCGCTCAACAGAGCTATCCCAGGTAACCTAGGCTGGGCAACTAGACACTAGCCAGCCAGTAGCTTATTGGCCCAGGGCTGATGGGCTTTATGGTGGGTACACACTAGCCAATAGGGGCACATATACCCCTCTCACCATTAGCATAGGTCCCTGGCATAGGCCGAGTCCTCAACCCACTTATCACTGGTATTTACCCATGCCCATTTTGGCAACATTAGTCAACATGACCGAATCACCTAGAGCCATATTTTACACCATCGAGTGGTTAGCTCTGCCATGGCACGTAGTCTGTGATCTGTGTCCTCCTATCTAGAGGATACTGTGCACCACAGTAGATGCCCAAAGTGGTTGGTCTGTACAACTATTCCCCCTATAGGGTACAATGTAGAGTCTGTGCTGCTGCCCACTGCTCCACTCATTGGTGAGTTTGAGATAGAAACACTCAGCATATTTTTTTGGATGTGGGAGGAAACCCACGGAGACCCAGTGAGAACATGCAAAGTCCAAACAGGCATTGGTCAGAGGTCAGAATCAAACCTTGTGTATGGGAGATGAAGACCTTAGCCATTATGCCAACTGGTCTCTATTGCTAATCTGCATGTCATAGTAGTAAATTGCTGCTCATGCAGGCATTGACATCCCCCTATACAATTACTCTCCTGCACACGGAAGTATACATTCAAACGCAAACACACCACAGTCCCTGTACCTATCCCTGTGACTTGTCTGCCCTCCTGTAGTCCACCCCATCCCCAGTCACCATAATAGTTTATGTGCTGTTATGGCACATTTGCAGAATCCATGATGGCTAGTGTTTCCCCACACCTTGGATCCCCATAGTGATGCCCATGCCATGAAGCACTTTAGTTATTTGTTTCCCTGTTGGCTGTTGTTTACCCATTATCTCCCCAGATTCCCATACTGATGCATTATCCCTAGTGTCTAGTGTCTTCTCCCACCTCCCGATTCCCATAGTAAGGTCGTAGTAAGTATTTGAATGTGGGCTTTTGCCATGTTCAAAACTGTGATATGGTGGGACTGGCTGTGCTAATCTACATGGCTAAATTATTTCTTTAATTACTCATTGTGTAGATACCTTTCTAACAGCAGTTCTGTGGAAAAAGCACATAGCTAATGAGCATATGCCTCACCTTTGGAATGCCTTATTACTATTCAGCATAGCTAGTGGGCAGCCATATGTGGAGTTGCATATCTTCATGCTAGAACACTATGCAGTACTGTTTTAGGGCAATTGCTGAATCCCAAAAAGGTACTGTGATGTACATATGGAGGTGTTCACATCATGGAATCTTCATGCATCTTGGCCATGGAGTTTTTCAGATACTAATATTGATAAGGAAGTGAAAGTCTTATTATATAATACTGCAGATCAACCAAACTAAGATATGGTCAGATAACTGGATATTAAACTGAAAGTTTCACTAAAATACTGCAGGGCACTTGACAAGTCTGAAGTACAAGCCAAGAGAACTGAACAGAAATAGAAGCAAAGTATAAATATAGTGACACAGCAGAAGTTTCCAATTCCCACAGCCTTCCTTCTGTTATGGTGATACTGCCACCAATGTGGATTTAGGGTGACCCGCCCCCTGATACCTCATCATCATCATCATCAGCTCCCTTTTCCCATTTTCTACATGAGGTCGGGGTATAGTGTTAACTGTCGCCGTCTCTCTTGATTCAATGCCACACTCCTGCCATCTTCAACACTCACGACTGACTGTCATAGAGCTTCTTTCACACAATCCATCCACCTCTTTGCTGGACATCCTTGCTTCTTCTTACCTTCTTCCTGTCTGTCCCAAATCTTCCTCACCAGATTGTCTTCTGCTTTTTTTGTTCATGTGTCCAAACCACTGTAATCTGTTCTTTGATCTTTTCTGCAATTGGAGCTACTTTGCCTTGTGCTCGTATGTCCTTATATTTTGCCTGTCCCACAGTATGCATTCTCCCTTCTCAGGCACTTCATTTCCATCACTTCTAGCTTCTTCAACTGTTCTACCTTTAAAGCCCAGATTTCTGTACCATACAGTAGTACTGGTTGCACCACTGTCTTGTACACCTTACTTTTCAGCTTCTTTCACATTCTTCTGTCATAGACTATACCTGACACTCCATGCCAGTTAGCTGCATCCCCTCTGATTCTAGCTTTAACCTCTTCCCTCAGACATCCGTTCTCCTCAACCTCCCCTCCCAGATACTTGAAGCTGTTTATCTGTTCCACTATCTTCCCTTCTATCTCTACTCTCAGCTTCTTCTGATTTCCCCAATTTGCTGCCATTACCACTGTTTTATCTTTGCTTAGTTTTATCTCATGTGCCTTCAGTTTTGCATTCTATTCTTCTATCCTTTACTGAAGTTCTTGTTCAGAGTTTGCCCATAATGCTGCCATCATCTGCATATAGCAACCTTGTTGATCTGTCCCCTTTGACCTGTTTGCTAATGTAGTATATCACCAGTATAAACAGCAGTGGGCTCAGAGCTGAACCTAGTGTACACCCACTCCCACTGGGAATCCCTCTGTGAGGCCGAACACTGTTTGTACTTGAGTCATTGGGTCCTTGTACATAGCATGCACTAATTCTATCAATGTTTCTGGGACTTCAAACCACCACAGTACTACCCATATCAGCTTTCTTGGGACCTTGTCATATGCTTTCTCCAAGTCTAGGAATCCCCAGCTGGACTCTCTCCTCATCTCTAGCTTCTTCTCAAGTATCTGTCTCACTGCAAACATCGGTTCAATTGTGCTGCATCCTGATCTGAATCCAAACTTCTCATCTCCCATCTTACATTCTACTACTATGCGTATCTGTTGATGAATCACCCTCTTCAGAACTTTCATGCAATGTGAAAGGAGTTTGATGCCTCTGTACTGGCCACAGTTATGGATGTCCCCTTTTTTCTTGTACACTGGTATGAGTATGCTTATTCTCCAGTCATCTGGAATACACCTCTCTCTCCACACTGCTATGAGTACCCTCAGGAGCCATTTCTCCCCATCTCACCCAGCATCTTTATCATATCTGCTGTAACATCATCTGAGCCTGCTGCTTTCCCTGACTCCATTTTCCTTAGTGCTGTTCTTACTTATTCTATGGTGGGCTCCTCCTCTTCTCACATCATGTGAAGGTTTTCTTCACTCAGGAGCTGCTGGAAGTACTCCTTCCATCTGCCTTTCTTGTCTTGTGGACTGGTGAGCAGGTTGTTGCTGGCATCCCATATGAAGGGAGTCTGACTATCTTCTTTATCTTTCTGTCTTTGCCTTGCAACCTGATATAGTTACTTTGTGCCAGTTACTCAATCACTTTCCAGAAGTTGGTGGAAAGCCTCTGATGCCCTTTTCTTTGCAACTGGAACTTCTTTCTTAGCTTCTTTGTCAGCCAAGCAGTACTCCTTCCTAGCCTGGTCAGTCTTTTCTATCTCCCACTTCTTCCTGCACTCCTTTTTTTTTTTTTTTTGATGATTTCAGGGACTTTTGCATTCCACCACCAGCTTTCCTTATTTATTTATTTATTTATTTATTTTACATTTGTTGACCGGGTTTGTCCAACTGAGCTGAAGAGCCCTTTTTCAGTGGAGGCCCGGGGAGAAAAGCTCCAACATATTATAAAATTTTCATTATAAATTAGCATTAAACAGCAATGTTACAGGATTTATTACAAGGCATTAAGTAGCATTACAATGGTATATAGTGTCAGTAATCAAGAGTATAACAAATCTCTTTCAAGATGTATAAAAATAAATATGTCATCAAGATGAATATAGTTTTTGGGATAAGTGGTTACAAAAACCCAGTTTTATCATAATGTAGTTGCATAAAGGCATGTCAATTACAACAGAATGTTTGTCTGAGTTGATTTGCTTAATAGGTTTTAGAAGACAGTAGAAAGAGTAGTCAAGGAAGATTAGAGAGAGTTAGTGAGAAGAGTTAGTTAAGGGCAGAAAGTAGATTAAGGTATGGGAAGTAGGTGATGTTTAAGGAGGGAGGGTGCAGTGGCAGGACCAGTGACTTTTAAAGTTCTATTTGGTGGCTGTCTTTAATTGTTTAGGATGTGGAAAGGTCCTGATTTCTAGTGGGATGCTATTCCAGGCATTAGTGGGGTGATAACTCAACATGTTATGTCCAAATTCAGACTTGAGTTTGTAGATTTGTAGTAGGTCTTGGTTATAGCTTTACTATTACAAATTTATACTTAATACTATAAAGTTGTTAATTAATCTGAAAGGTTGTATTCAATGCTACTTTTGAGCAGTACTGGCATCTGCCACATCTACTCATGTTAGGAAACCTATCCACAGCTGGCATATTCACATTTTCCAATATGCTCTTAAAATTAAACCCCCTTCTAAACACCAAAGTTGGAATTGTGTCTAATTTATTCCTCAAAACACCTTCTTTCATTGGTGTTATTAATGTTCCCTTGAACAATTTCCTCAGTGGAACCTCCCAAAATTGGAAAAAATGTCCATTATTTCTCTTACTTTGAACTTTCCTCTGTAAATTTTTCACCAAATCATCAGGGTAACCCCTCTTCTTAAACATTGAACATAAAAGATTACATTCAATATCAAACTGATCATCCAGTGTGACCATCCTTGCGGCCCGTACAAATTGGCCCTTTACTACCGACTTTTTTGGTATGGGGGTGTGAACTAGAAAAATGTAGAAAACTATCAGAATATGTTTTCTTTCTATGAACTTTTGAAACATATTCACCCCAAGTAATATCCTTCTCCAAGTAGACATCCAAAAAGTGATGAAATTTGTGTTAAACACACTAGTAAACTTCAAAAATGTAGTCGTATGATTAATGTATTCAGTAAAGGCCTCAAAGCTACACTCATCCCCTTTCCATAAGATAAATAAATCATCATTATGGATTATCATTACACTGGAAGTTACTTTTGGTCTTCCCTCGTTTGGGAATTTTATGGGTCCAGTTTATTGGATCAGGGTATGTATCAATGGGAAATATGCCAATCAGTACAGCTGAGGTATTACTTATGATAGTTTAGTAGAAAACTTTATTTTAGTTGACAGCTGTCATAGTCTTCCATTTATTGGTGAATGTTAGCATTGTATTTGAAATGTTTGCTATTACTGTTATTGTATTGAACAGAAGTGATTGAATGCTTGGTGCATGGCAGTGCAAGACAACGCTTAAAGGAAATTCCACATTTGCTATCTGTATAGTAGCGAATCTGTTTATATTTTTTATTCAGGGTTGAACATTTCAGACACATCCAGTTTTCTCTAGAATCAATAATTTACCATGATTGTGCAATGTTCTTACTTCACTGTATTTTAAATGAGAAGTTGGTTTGCATTTATTGAGCACCTGTGGCTGTTTTGGGTGAATCAGTAGTAATGTTGTGGTTAACAGATTTGTTCAGCATAAGGCAGTATGCAAGCTGATGTGTGAGTGGCAAACAACAATGTTATGCAGTTTATCAACCTCCCACTTCTGTAGGATCTAAGGTTTCAGTCTGTATTTACAGAGCCATTGAATTGCTACTTTTACGAATTGCTGTTCTGTTCATGACAAAGGGCATGTCTGCATGAGACAGTGTGGCATTGTGAATCTATTGCTTATTGTGGACTGCCTTTACACTTATTTTCCGGTTCTTATCAAGTTGTATCATGGTTGCTACTCAACTCCTTTGCTCTTTACAACTTTTGCCCTTCCACACTAGACTGGCTACCTCACAAACAGAATATTTACAGTGAGATATGTGTTCACACACACCAACAGAAAATCAGCACAGGGTTCCACAAAGATCCATGTTAGCACTTATGCTTTTCACCTTATTCATCAGCCAAGTCCGAGTAAGCATTAACACAGCCAACACCATTTTATATGCAGATGACATAGTTCTCAGCCACTCATTAACCTCATACAAACCCATAGTAGAACAGTTACAACTCACCTTGGTAAGTTAAAACAAAGCTAGATCTTAAAATGCTAGCTATGAGTCTGTCCCCTGAAAGCAAAATAAAATTGATGCTCTTGACACTCCTCAAAAACCCAACCACCTCTGTCTATATCACTCTCATATGACATAAATCTCATTGAATGTGTGATCTGTTTTTAAATACTTAGGTGTAACTCTTGTCTCCAGCCTAAACATGCATTTTCACATTAACTACCTAAAGGCAAAAATAAACCCTATTTTCTTCGGCTGTCACCAGATCTCATAATCCCTCATCCCAGGAGGAAGGAAGGAAGGAATGCAGTACATCAAAATATTCTCCAAACACAGTTAGAATCTGTCCTACCATTACTAGTTTATGCCTTCACTAAAAATCTGAAGAAATGAATAATTGGACGGTATTCCGTCCAAACTACTGAAAGAAGGCTGTGAGTGAAACCGGACTTGAATAGGATGTAAAAAAACAAATTTAATGCACAAAAATGCTCGAAAAGCTCATACACTTCAATAAAATCACGTAGTTTTTAAAAAAACAGTGGTAAGCGCTTCATCTGCTACATGCAGACTTCATCAGACCAGGTGACGCAATCAGTACTGCTGTTTTTAAGTACTTTTTGGTGCCAACTTTCAAACTGCAAAAATACATTTAACCCTTGCATCTACATATGAAAATGCTCTGCATACATTTAAAGAGCCAATCCATGAATTGTTTAAACCAAATAGCACATGACAAAGTCATAACACTGTAACAATATCTTATCAAACTTTGATATGAATACATTCTGTGTATAAAATGACTAACTTCATACCTACTAACTATATGTAAAAAATAGATTGCAGCATACTAAACAATGCCTACAACTAAGCTTTCTTGTGCAAACCATATAGTAAATGCCACTGAATCTTATATGCAAACGCATAATATAATAAAATATTTCGTATAAGATGTTATATAAAAATATAAAAACAATATATATATATATATATATACATATATACACACCGTCTTCGCTGGCTTATTTCAATAACAAAAACGGTTTTATAGAAATAAAATCATTGATGCATGGTTCTCTAGTGGCATCTGTTGAAATTTGCCAAATGCGTTCCCTTTCACTTAAAATTGCTTTAAAATTCCCTCCTTGTTGGGTGCTGTATACCTGATCAATAATGGCAAATTTAAAAGTATGTGAGCTGCCACATTTGTTGATGTGCCTATATAATGCATTTTTTACATCTTTGGTTTTTATCCTATATAGATGGTCATAGATTTGTTTCTTTAGCTGTCTTTCAGTTTTTCCTATGTAAAAAGTGGGGCATACAGAGCACTTAGCTAAATACATTATATTACTACTGTTAAAATTCCCCTTTTTAAATTTTACATAGGTTCTGTTCAAATCTCCTAATCTGCATCCTGCTTTCTCATTTATAAATCCAGACTGATTACACGCCCCACATTTCTTGGTACATTTTCCAGTCCTGTCCATATAATTAGACTTTGACATCTTTTCTAGATATTTTTTTACATTCAAGCCCATTTTATATACAAATTTCATTCTGTCTCCTACCATCATCTTAATATCATCATCTACTAATAAAATATTCCAAAACTTGCTTATAATTTGTTCTATATCTTTCACATATGGGGTGTATGTCAAGACACAAACTCTATTCAAATTTATATCTTCCTTTGTTCCAGTTTGTTTAAAATTATTGATGTCAATACCCAAAATGGGTGTATATCTCTTTCCCCATTCACTCAACACATAGGTTGAAATATCTTGAAGCAAGTACTGGGGGTACCCCCAGTTTAGAAACATGGTTATAATATTGTCCATTTCTTTTTGCAGAATGTCTAACGTAGATGACATTCTAGCTACACAAATACACTGGCCTTTAAAGATATTTCTTAATATATGCTTAGGATGACAACTATTAAACTCTAAATATGCATTAGAATATGTACTTTTCCTGTATATTTCTGATTGAAAACCCATTTCAGAATGGCTAATATATGTATTCAGATAAGCAATACCCCTATTATCATTTGTGTGTGTAAATTTCAAGAATTCACTTGTTTGATTTATATATGCTATAAAATCCTGAATACTTTCTTCTGGGCCATTCCATAAGACAAAAATATCGTCTAAAAATCACGTATAATATGTGATATGTTTGTGATAATCACTGCTAAATACAAACTGGTTTTCCCATTCTAACATAACCATGTTAGCAAAAATGGGGCACATGAGGCGTCCATTGCTATGCCTTTCGTTTGTCTATAATATTCCTCCTCATAATAAATAAAATTGTTATCTAGCACTAATTCCATCATATCAGTAATCAAATTAATCATTTCCCAACTCATATCTGAATATTTCCTCAGACTTGAGCAAAAATCTTCTAATCCCTGCTGTTTATTAATACATGAGAACAAGTCGACCACATCAATAGTAATAAATATCAGCTTATTATTCCAAATATCTGGAGTAAGTTGAGCCAAGAACATCCATGAGTCCTTAATAAGATGGGGCAACTTCCTGTATGTCGGCTTAACCCATCTGTCAATGACTACCCCAATATTGAATGTTTTGGATTTACTCCCAGATATTATCGGTCGAAACGGAGGTTTTCTTATGTCTTTGTGTACTTTAGGAATGCCTACAATTGTGGCCATAACTGGGTATTCAACCTTAATAAAATTATATATTTCATCAGTAACTCTGTTGTCAATAACATATTCCCCTATCGCCAAGTCAATTTTTCGATATTTTACATTAATTTCATTATTTGAAATTATTTCATAAGTGCTGGATTCCATCAATATGGCTTGTATCTCATTAATATAGTCTAAGTAATTATATAACACTATTCCCCCTCCCTTATTCCCTCAATGGAAAGATTTGTATTCGAAGCAATACAAATTAGCAGAGAGTAAGGCAGAAAAAAATTATGAAAGGAAGAGCTATAAAATTCAACGGGATGTGGAACAGTATAGTCAGAATAGAGCATATATATGGAGACAGGATAGTTTTGTGAATCAGAGGGTATATTTTGATAATAATGATGAGACGTATAAGGAGAGGAGATCGAATTTTCAAGGGAGGCGGTATTTTCCACCATTACCGAAGGGGAGAAATCAGTGGGGGGATCGAGAGAACAATTGGTAGACATCTTTAGTAGATCTAGTAGTAATGTTCTGAGACCAATTAGTGTACAGAACACTATTGCTAATGATACACGGACAGGTATGCCTGATGAAATAAGTTAGACGATGAATATAGTTAAGGCATTTAATGATTTAAAAGTATTTAATTATACTAATAATGATATTAAAGAGGAATATTTCTCACATTTTAAGAAAGGTATGAAATTTATCCCTTCTGCGAAGTTCAATGTAGTGGATGTTATAACAGACATAAAATTATTTTGCCATAAAATCAATTTAGCTTTGATGTTTAAAAATAAGTCTGAGAGTAATACTATTAAAGTATACAAGCCCCTTAAGAAAAAAAGTGTGTTTATTCCTACAGCACTCAAAAAAGTGACGAGTTTTGAGGAGCAATTTGTCATGAAGTTTATAAATACAATAAAAAGGTTAAAAATCACATAATAATGGATAATCTGACTGTAGAGGAGAGAATATGTTTAAATGATTTAGTTATGAATTCGGACATCCGAGTTATGAAGCCAGATAAGGGAGGGGAAATAGTGTTATATAATAACTTGGACTATATTAATGAGATACAAGCCATATTGATGGAATCTGGCAATTATGAAATAATTTCAATTAATGAAATTAATATAAAATATCGAAAAATTGACTTGGCAATAAAGGAATATGTCATTGACAACAGAATTACTGATGAAATATATAATTTTATTAAGGTTGAATACCCAGCTATGGCCATGATTGTAGGCATTCCTAAAGTACACAAAGACATAAGAAAACCTCCATTTCGACCAATAATATCTGGGAGTAAATCCAAAACATTCAATATTTGGGTAGTCATTGACAGATGGGTTAAGCCGATATACAGGAAGTTGCCCCATCTTATTAAGGACTCATGGATGTTCTTGGCTCAACTTACTCCAGATATTTGGAATAATAAGCTGATATTTATTACTACTGATGTGGTTGACTTGTTCTCATGTATTCTAAACAGCAGGGATTAGAACATTTTTGCTCAAGTCTGAGGAAATATTCAGATATGAGTTGGGAAAAGATTAATTTGATTAAAGATATGATGGAATTAGTGCCAGATAATTTTATTTATTATGAGGGGGACTATTACAGACAAACGAAAGGCGTAGCAATAGGCGCCTCATGTGCCCCCATTTTTGCTAACATGGTTATGTTAGAATGGGAAAAACAGTTTGTATTTAGCAGTGATTATTACAAACATATCACATATTACACGAGATTTTTAGACGATATTTTTGTCTTATGGAATGGCCCAGAAGAAAGTATTCAGGATTTTATAGCATATATAAATCAAACAAGTGAATTCTTGAAATTTACAGACACAATTGATAATAGGGGTATTGCTTATCTGGATACATATATTAGCCATTCTGAAATGGGTTTTCAATCAGAAATATACAGGAAAAGTACATATTCTAATGCATATTTAGAGTTTAATAGTTGTCATCCTAAGCATATGTTAAGAAATATCTTTAAAGGCCAGTGTATTCGTGTAGCTAGAATGTCATCTACGTTAGACATTCTGCAAAAAGAAATGGACAATATTATAACCATGTTTCTAAATTGGGGGTACCCCCAGTCCTTGCTTACGGATATTTCAACCTATGCGTTGAGTGAATGGGGGAAAAGATATGCACCCATTTTGGGTATTGATATCAATAATTTTAAACAAACTGGAACAAAGGAAGATATAAATTCGAATAGAGTTTGTGTCTTGATATACACCCCATATGTGAAAGATATAGAACAAATTATAAGCAAGTTTTGGAATATTTTATTAGTAGTTGATGATATTAAGATGATGGTAAGAGACAGAATGAAATTTGTATATAAAATGGGCTTGAATGTAAAAAAATATCCAAAAAAGATGTCAAAGTCTAATTATATGGACAGGACTGGAAAATGTACCAAGAAATGTGGGGCGTGTAATCAGTGTGGATTTATAAATGAGAATGCAGGATGCAGATTAGGAGATTTGAACAGAACCTATGTAAAATTTAAAAAGGGGAATTGTAACACTAGCAATATAGTGCATTTAGCTAAGTGCTCTGTATGCCCTGCCTTTTACATAGGAAAAACTGAAAGACAGCTAAAGAAACGAATATATGACTATCTATATAGGATAAAAACCAAAGATGTAAAAAATGCATTATATAGGCACATCAACAAATGTGGCAGCTCACATACTTTTAAATTTGCCATTATTGATCAGGTATACAGCACCCAACAAGGAGGGAATTTTAAAGCACTTTTAAGCAAAAGGGAAAGCATTTGGCAAATTTCTAAAGATGCCACTAGAGAACCAGGCATCAACGATTTTATTTCTATAAAACCATTTTTGTTATTGAAATAAGCCAGCGAAGACGGGTGTGTATATATGTATATATATATTGTTTTTTATATTTTTTATATAACATCTTATACAAAATATTTTATTATATTATGTGCTTGCATATAAGATTCAGTGGCATTTACTATATGGTTTGCACAAGAGAGTTTAGTTGTAGGCATTGTTGAGTATGCTGCAATCTATTTTTTACATATAGTTAGTAGGTCTGAAGTTAGTTATTTTATACACAGAATGTATTCACATCAAAGTTTGATAAGATATTGTTACAGTGTTATGACTTTGTCGTGTGCTATTTGGTTTAAACAATTGATGGATTGGCTCTTTAAATGTATGCAGAGCATTTTCATATGTAGATGCAAGAGTTAAATGTATTTTTGCAGTTTGAAAGTTGGCGCCAAAAAGTACTTAAAAACAGCAGTACTGATTGTGTCACCTGGACTGATGAAGTCTACATGTAGCAGATGAAAGTGCTTACCACTGTTTTAAAAACTATGTGATTTTATTGAAGTGTATGAGCTTTTCGAGCATTTTTGTGCATTAAATTTGTTTTTTTTACATCCTAGTCAAGTCCGGTTTCACTCACAGCATTCTTTCAGTAGCTTGGACGGAGTACCGTCCAATTATTCATTTCTTCAGTTGTTGTATTCACTAAAAATCTGAAAGACCTGCAAACTCACTCTAACAAAATATGCAGATTCATTCTTATATTCCGACAATATGAACATTACTATTTCCACACTCAGAAGACCAAAAATAGCTTTCCATAAAAGAGAGAGCAGACCTTTAACTGTCCATTATCCGCAAAGCTCTCCATAGTGAAACTGTCTGAGCTCCCTGATCCATAAACTAAAAATAAAAAGATACTCCATACCATCTTCAGTCACAAAGCAACTATCCCCTGGTTTCCTTAGAGCCCCAAAGACACCTTCATCCTCTGAACACACCTCAATCCTGGCACCTAAGCTTTGGGTCCCACTAACCCTCACTCAACTTCTGTAATTTGAACACATTCAGCTCATTCAGGGAACAACTCCTCACTGTAATCCAGGGGCCACCTGCACATGTTTCAGTAACCCACCAGTAGCATTAAATAACCTGAGTTTTCTCTTTGGCAGCAATGTACACATTCCCTAATCACAGTTCATTGCTGAAAACCATACTTGCCTCCCGCTCCCACCCCTTTTGCACTTACCAACCCCGCCACACTAATACACCATCCTGACCTAATCTCTACCCAGCATTAACACCCCTGTCAGTAATCTCGCTCTTTCGCTCTCTCGCTCTCTCTCTCTCTCTTTCCTCTCTCTCTCTCATTGTACATATCTACAGATGATCTGGTCAACTTTCCTGATTTATTGAGGTTGTCTTTGTATGTATTATGTTTGCTTTTTCTGTTATAAGACATTGCAGTTAGTACTGTTGTGCCAGAAGCTCTACTTTGACTTCTGTGCTCATGTAAAATGTGATGTGTAACTCCCCAGCTTTGGCTGAAATGGATCCTCTTTGGATCAGCCTATATATCATTTCTCATTCTTGGGACATCTTTTTCATGTTTCATTCCATCTTCCGCATAAGCTGTCAACCAACAGATTCCATTTC